>NW_020270769.1:434761-520612 GCF_002803265.2 Melanaphis sacchari
TGATAATAAGGTTAATATAAATGTATTGTGAGCATTCATACAGTGTACATGATCGAGTGTGATGCGAATGTTGCAGCCTAATGCTTGTACGTGTGTCCAATTTATTTTGGTAAACAAACGTTTTGTGTCATGTATTATATATCACGTTATCGGTGTTTGAAGAAAAACATATGAGTATCAGTTCTTAAACAATATAACAAACAACGCTATTATATACTTTTATAATTAATATGAAGTTCAATTGCGAACTCTATAGTGTTTGTGGATCAACTTGGCTTTTGAATACTTTCACGTATAGAGGATTGAGAACATCTGCGTGAGTTTTAATCATTTAAATGGCTTAACATACATATCTCCGGAGCATTTCATATATATTATATGTATATAATATATCGCATATACGAACACTGGACTCACTGTAGTTATGAATAATGGAACGTATTATAGTCGTCTGTCTTAATATATTTATTATAATATCATTTTGAAATGATGTATACTTATATTACATTATACTGATATTGTTACGATGTTGTTTATATTTTTAAATCTTTTATAATTTGAATTATATTAATCAATCATTTCACACTTCTACCACATTACAAGTTTATTGATATTATATTATGTTTGTAAATTGAAAATGACATTTGCTTCGGTAATATTTTTGAACGTTAAGTTGGCTTTAAAGTTATTATATACTATTAAATAGCAACTCAGTTTATTGTGTCTAGTAAATTTCAGTACATGTTATTCCATAATATTTTATGTGTTATTGCACATCCAGGTGTTTGAACTTGTTATAGCCAACAATAGTAGAAGGATAATATTTAATGTGTAATTTTAATTAAAATATAAATTATTTATACTATGTTTATATTATAGCTGCTAATATAGAGTATATATTAGGTATAATTAATAAATGTATTTAATTAGTAGTTCAGATAAAAATTGAAAATCCAAGGAAAGGTTTACACTTTATAGTAGACGGAAGAGAGAGAGAGAGAGAGAGAGAGTGAAAGACTGATGGAAATTATACAAATAAAAGCTATATGACTGAAATAGCAATGTGTATATATATATGCTATACATGAAAACATATTGAATAGGTTAGGGTTGCAAAAATCGAGGGTGCAAAAGTATTTTTACGTTCTGGACGAAAATCATTTCGGTTTTATTCCTTCGTTTTTCCGATGTCTGACTGTACGTATAATAATACGCGTACCTAATGCGTATGGATGTACATATAACATAATATTATGGCATTATAGAGATCAGATGATGGGAAACCATGTCGAATTGATTTCTAAACATACGACAACGATTCTATATATACGACCCTCCGACATATATGCGTATATAAAAAAAAAAAAACACAATATTCACAATCATTCTAACACAAACGCACATACACACACATACGCGCGCCTAGCGTCGTATATATAAATCTATACGCACACATTCATACGCTCGCTCACACTCGCAAACGCGGCAGACGCGGACACGCGTTTATATATAATAATATAATGAATTGCTATGATCGTCACGGCGAAAACGAGGGCCTCCAATTAGGGTGCGGATTTTTCTCATCGCAATTACCACCACGGCGCACTCCCGACCCGGCGCTGGCGGCGTACTGCTATATGGGACATTGTTCGCGTGCCGTGTCCACCGCCGCGTCTCACACACACCCACACACCCCACGCGACCCGCAGAAATATATATACCGATTTTTCTCCCCTACGCGCACATACGTACAGACGCATAAGTTCTTGTAATCCGTCGTAATCGATATTATTTTTCTCTCTCGGCATTTTTTTTTCCCTATATACCAGTAACTTTCTGTGTATTTTTTTCCTCCGTCCTTTTGGTTTTATTTTTACCCCCCCATTCGCGCGGTTCGTGTCTGAGACGTCGCGCCGTTGCCGTGTATGTATAGCTGATGGCCAAGGGCCACCTCGGGTGATGGATGCGGTCCGAATACTAATGCCCGCGGACCATTTGTAAGTATACACATATATTATATGTATACGTTCAGTCATATGTGTGTGTGTGTGTGTAAAAATAATAATAATATATAATAAATCTGGAAACAAATTGACCCTTTGTGCGGTGGCGGTGGCGGTTTTTCCGGGGCATCGGTCATTTTCGTTTACAGGCGGCCGCCGTCGTACCGCCGTACCTCATTTAACTCCCTTGCCGGCGACAAATCGCCGCGGTCGCCGCAAAATGTTGGACAATAATATAACGGTGTAACGGTCACTGTCGTGCGCGGTCGAGTGAAAAATCGCCTTTTGTCCAAATAATAAGGTCGTCGTCGTCGTCGTACAAACTGCAGCACATCACGTACAAAAAAAAAAAAAAAAACCACTAAGACCATGCAATGGAGTTTTTGTGTGGGGAAAAACCGCAACAAATAAAGGTTTTGAAATAGCGTACGTACGATTACATCAACGAAAAACACACAAAAAATTAATAATAATTTATACGTGTATGAAATACATAGACTTGCAAATACATCAGATCCAGATACATATGATTGCGTAATACCGCGACAAGTATAACGCAAAACGCGTTTTTAAAACCGTCTTCGACATGATGAACATGCGACCTAGAATGTAATACGTGTAATATACGTTTTACGTTCAAGTATGACATTAACCACTATATATTTCAAACTATAAATGTTTTATATAAAAAAATAACTATATCTGTATTTTACTAGTTTACTAGTGTCATTGAATACTTGAATAAGTTTTAAATTTATAATGTATTTAGACGCAATAACTAATAAGACGTGTTATTATAACCGTAAAAATAAAAATAGTTGTTCGGTTAAAAATCGACTGAAAACTGTAACACTATTTATTATACTTTCAAACAATTTTTACGATCATATATTATAAAATACATAACTATTCTGCAGTATTCTCATAATAGTTTCGATAGATAACATTTAATCTGAATACGACGAACTTAAATTATTAATATTCACTCAAAGTAGGTCACGGTAATGATTCGGAATTTTATAAATTATACATAGATAATTAATATTATTTATTTTGGAAAAGAATTTAGGGGCCTAATTTATAGTTAATATAACTGTTTAAAATTTTAATTATTTTTAAAATGTTAGAATATAAATTGATGATTACTGCGATTTTAAATACATATCTAAATATACAACGCACGCGTAAAATCATTCATATCTATGATAAATTTCAAATAGTATTGAAAATGACAGATTCTAAAACTATTTTATGTACCGATATCATATATATATATATTTTTTTTTTACCACATTTTAACTATAAAATCATAATCATGACACCAAATATTCTTTTCATTTAAAAAAGAAATTGTTATCTTCAGTGTTTTGTTTATTTTTCCTACAACAAAAGTTTAAGAAAATATTATACAAGAATATAATAAATTTCTTGAAGGTTGGAAATCCCTTGCACGCCTCCGTAAACACTTCACTGGATTTTAAGAGGGAACAAAGTTCAGCATAATATTTTACATTACTGCTTGAAACGTTCAAGCTGTTTTAGATCCACCAAGGCAATCTTCCCATAATCACGATTCATGGTATTTCAATAATACATTCATTATAGTTCTACATCTACATACCTTATTTATACAATTCATATTTTATTGAATCAAGACTATCTTCATATTTATTGTGTCAAAAATAACATAATACATTATAATGTTAATTATTAAGTTATGTTTTAGACTTTGAACAAAGCGTAAATGTATTGTACCCATATTTTTTTTTAAATTACATTATTTAATTTGGTTTTTCTTAGGAATTATAATACGTTTAGGTTGTTTTCAAGTCTTGGCTTTATTAAATAATTTAAAAGGTATTGGGTATTTTAAATTTTTATTTAGGTTTGCTGAAATATATGAAAACATCACATATTTCAGCAAACCATTTTTCTTAATATTCAACATTAAGGATATTTTCTAGTAGAAAGTTTGATCTAGCCATTATTTTAAGAATATTATAAAACTTGGATACTATCAGTAATTTTCTTAATAATTTGCAGAAACTAATAATAAAACAACAAAAAAACAGGAATATTTTATAAACACCTATTTTTGATTTTGTGTTTTATTTTTTTTTACTCAAAAATCTTTAAATTACGTACATTATTATATAATCGTATTATTATATTTTATACACAACTAAATTTACAACATATTTAAACTAATAATTTATACTACGAACTTCTCCACACTATTTCTTAGTATGTTGGTAGTGACTTATATGTTATATGTGACGATTTTGGAAAAAACAAGGCCAAACTACTAAATTAAGAAAATAAGAAAATACTAACTGTAATATGAATATGATAATAAATAATAATATATCCATACAAATAAATGCTGATACATCTGTCTACTTCGCTCAAAATCAATGTTTCGTGTAGGTACGAATGATTCATCATTGAATTTGAATTCAATACACTATACACATTAATTACAGTGACATACTCAAAGACTAGCTACATTTATTCAACTCTTATACTACACAGCAGAGATGAAGTTCCCAATTTTGTTAAATAATAAATAAAAAAGACAAAAATATATGTAAAAAATATTAAATGAGTACTTATTCTTGTTTAATAAATTATATGTTATAAAACGTTTGTAGTAGGTATTTGCATACCATAACTATAGCTTTTTATAAAGTATATAAAAATAAAATAATAGACAAATAAACTTAAGAAGCAACAACGTTGTGTTTCGGTCCTTCTGTGAAGAAACATTGCCTTATTTTCGCACTCAAAATCTTAATCGAAATTCTTGTCGATGTTGATTAATATATTCGTATATTAAATTTGGATTTTTGATTTACTTTTATGTGTTTATGTATGAGAATTGGCTTTCTGACGAATGTTCAACTATATTATATTTTGTATACACTTCATAATACGAGTATATGACATACCATTACTCTGGGTTTACGGTTATATATTTAACGACTAACGATATTATATTTATATATGATGTATTTACTACATATATGCGAGTATTATGTATTGTGTTAGCTTCTTCAAACACTCAAAACTTCAAAGAGAAGTTTAGGTACGCACGCGTTATAATAATAATTATAATAATCTCTGTACACACTCGTATAATTGTGTCGAGTGAGGTTGTTAAAATCATCCATTTGGCGAAGCGCGTAAAACTTAGTTCAGAGTAGAGTTAAAACCTAGTCAACATTCACGCTATGTAGTATGTATTATTAAACCACTAACTCGAGTATTATTATATTTATCGTATAATTTTTAAATTACATCTGTAGACTACGACTAGACCACGCAGTATAGATTAAGTGAGCTGCAGTATAATAGTAATTTTCTTTCTAGTCCTTTATTTTTCTATAATAAGCTATATCGCTAATATTATTTACTTATTTACATTCTAAAGAACCTTAAATTGTTCCTTAATAACACTATTAGACTATATGAGATAGCAAAGTTACCTACGCTTACATCATTATCATGTATAATTTTAACATAACAATTAATTTAAGTTTTCTGAAAATACTTCATACTATAAAATAAATATTTTATAAATGAAAAAATAATATAAAGTTTATTATTGATTCTAAATTAAAAACTTTCACTGAGTTACGTTCATGAAAACAATTTTTTAACGTTAATTTCAACGAAATATGTAGATTATTTTATTTCAAATTTGAAATTCATCAGTTTGTGATCATAGAATATTAGTATATTGTATCTTATTTATGTAACAAGAGTACAATATTGCTTTAAAATATCCCAAAGTTCTGCGTTTAACATGTATTGCTTTATTTGTCTATATATAATATTGAATATATATATATACGCTACTTATATCCAATACCAAATCCAAAAAAAATGTATTCTTTATAGAAAAATAAAAAAATAACCTTAATAATACACACATATAGATATATACCTTCTATATCAATTATATATGTATATATATTTAAAATATTCTATGAATATTTTGTGTGCATCAAATCATATTTGTTTTTGCCGGAGGATGGTGCTTTATGTCATGTTTATATATATATATATAATATATATTATATATATATATATATATCAATATCTATATCTGTATACACGGACGATCATTTTTAAATTTTCGATTTGTCATTTTTTAACAACGTATCCCAGAAAAAGGTCACCGACGGTCTCCTTGATCGTATCGTCGTCGCATTTTATATTGTAAGAGTCGTCGTAGTCGAGGTCCAAAAAAACATTCACCCCCCAGGCCAGGGTCAACAGCGACGGCGGCTGCAATCATTTTGCGATATTATATGTATATAGTCGCATAAGCAGACAATAATAATATTATGTATATATTATACGAGTTTTCATAGGTCAAAACTTCATGCATATATATAATACATAATATTATGAAGTGTACATTATCGGGTCAAGCCCTTAGGGGAGGTAAGTAATGGGGGTAGGTTTAGTGATGGTTTGAAAGTCAAAAAGGGAGAGAGAGAGAGAGAGAGAGAGAGACATTAGAACGTAAAAAGGAAGCCAAACCACAAGATGACCGTCGATATATGATTATATATCTAATAATATGCGAATGTACACAAAACACACACATACGCTCGTACATGGTATAAACGACAACAATGGGATGATTTCGTAGCTCTATATTGCTTATCAGGGGTTGTTCGCTGTAAAAACTTATCAGATCCGGTGCTCAGCGTATGTTGTGTGCGCGCCGTACAATATATACGCGAACATATATGTATATAATATGTGAGATAGGGTGACGTTTAATTTCTATAAATTGTCATCGGAAGTGTGGCAGATTGAGAATTTCTGTTATTTTCGGGGTCCGGCCCGCGCACAAAACGCATATATCCGATTAGCGACTATTCTTTTTCGTCGTTATTTTTAACGCGCGCTCGGAAATGGAAGGGATGCACGTATCGATCGGAAGCAATAAAATATTTAAGTCGCTGCCGTCGGAGCAAATTGCCCGAAAACACTGGAGGGCGATTCGTAAAATTTCCGTGTCTCCACGCGCATCATTTGTATTGCTGCCACAAAATATAATATTATTATTTATGTTATAAATTATAACAATATGCAGTGTCGTACACTCGCATTAATACTATGCAGTATGCACTTTCGTAATAATACTAATATTGTATGATATTATAATGTATTTTATAAAGTGGTTTTGTACGAGCCCCTTTGTAATATATATTTTTTCTTTTTACATTTACCTCAATGGTTTTAATTTTTTCTGTTTTTATTACTTCGTTGTCATTTTTATTTTTTGCTTAATATACGTACGCAAATGTCTGAATTAACGATCGCGTGTGCGCGGACTGTGCGCCCAAGGGAAACAGGCGACAATATTCCGAGGAGATCGTAGAAGATGTCACCACGTGCGCGCCCGATGTATCGCGTGCGAAACGGAATTAAAAGAGGGCGGACGAAAACGATACAGTACCTAATACGCGGTCGTATAACGCAGTTATACGCTCGGAACGGAAACGATACGGTATTAATTATATAAGTTTTTACGACTTTAATAACCGTAGTTATAAGGACGTCAGAAAAAAGCGTACGGTTCAGGCGAAAATAACTAAAAATAAACGTGATACTGACACACACACACACACACACACACACAAACAATTATATAATATTATACGTGCACACGAAAAGGATACAAAAATCAGGCACCATAAAATTGAAATATTTAATAAACGGTTTTCGGGGATCGCGTGCATAATATGTCGTTTGAGCGTATATTACATCATATTATATACACAGTATATAGACGCACATACACACACACACACACACACACACACACACTCGATGATATAGTATTATTCGTACAACACGACAAGCGCGTGGAACGATGTCGGCATAAAAAAAATTAATACAAAGAAAGAACACAAAAAAAAAAAAAAAATGAAAAGCGGCAAAACGGTTAACTGAGCTTCTTCACGAAAATGCGTTTGTACACATAGTACATGGTTCGTATACTCATATATGGTTTATTATATTATTATTGCAATCCTGCTGCAAGGAGAACGACTTGCATGGCGACGATATTATACTTAATATTATATGATACAGCTGTGCGTTTGCAAAATATTACATAGCCTACAGCGTTCCAGAAAACGTATACTCTTTGACGCCCAAGTCGCCGGCAATTATTATTATTATTGTAAACGTACACAATATTAGTTTCATCGGCGCTCGCGTGAGGTTACAACCTACTGGCTACTACCTATATGTATACAGTATTATGTACGTATACTGCTACAGTAACGTGACTTCGAGAAAGGGATCTGAAAGAGAGCCGCAAGTGTCCCTAGTCCAGTTGTAATTGCTATTTATTTTTAAGTTACTGCAGATAACCCGTATTTTTCGATTTTACCTATGTTGTTATATTAAATTCATAATAAGGTGTAGGTATATAGTTCAAAAAATGCCAAAAACACTGCTGTGTATTTTACTGATTCGGATTACTAAAATTAAATGCATATTTTTCTTGTTCAGCCGAATATAAAATCAAGTATTAACAATAAAATTATAGATATACATAATAATTTGTGTAAAACATAATATAACAACTGATCAGTTGTTTATCCGTTGGTTTTTAACATTAGTTTGTAGATATCCCCATGAAATAAATCGTATCGTAGAATTACATTTCTGATAATTTCCCATCAACGAGTAAATACGTCATAAAAAATCAGTTGACAAGCATACGAACCATGATGGAGTAATTATTTGTATAGATACGTTGAAATCTTTAGACGGATCGAGCCCGATGTTGATAGACTCGCGGTCGGTAAAGTCTATTATGGTGAAATTAGTCGAGTCGATTAAATTGCTTGGTAGTTGTGTATCACGTGGACGTGACATATTTACATCTACTAGTTGCACGACGAGTTGTGTTATTTCAATAAAATTAATAATAAAATGGGATTTAACTTAAAATAAAAGATTAATCAAAATACATATGTATTCTTTATTTTATACGTTTTGATCCATTGCAATTTTCAATTTTTATATGACGAGGAGAACTATTATTAGTTTATTAATTAATGTCAATTTTAAGTTTAATGAAAAATTTAATAAAGACTTGGGTTTTTTTTAAGGAAAATATAATTTACCATACTTAATATGGATTTAAGTATTATTTATATATATTTTTTTTTAACAGGGATCCGAAACATTATTATGGCTGGGTTCACGGAGTACCCCAGGTAAACCCTTTCACTCCTGCATAAATATTTAGTATTTGGAGTTAAACATCGACAAACAAATTATAATTATGATCAATTAGATAACTAATAAAAAATTATTATTATTATTATTAGTTTTATTCTGATACGGGTTCGAGAAAGAAATGCGAATCGTATGATAGCGATAAGTGACAACACCATTTATTTTGCTACCTGTTAGCGCGCGTCGTGTGGTTAATAATTTAAAATTCAATTTCTAAAAATTTTGAATAGCTTTCAAGAATAGAGTTTTGCATCAATTAATGTTATTCATGAACTAAAATTTATTTAAAAAATGTCTTCACATTATGTTTACAAAAATATCATAGGTTTCCATTTGAATTTCTTAAGTTGACCCTCCAAAACCCCCCTAAAATATTGTAAACAATTATAAAAATATGAAATCGTAATAGATGTTTTAAAATCAAAAAACTTTTGTATCATATATTTTTTACTAATTTGAATATTTATATTACATAAATTTTGAATTACTCTGTATATAGGTTGTTTTCTCTGATGACGTGCTGATGTATGATATACTATGTATGTACATTCCGTGCAACCATAGGCGGGACGTTAGGTGGGGGAGTCGTAGTATAGGCCGGGGGAGTAAGAGAAGGCAACCACTGGGTGGGCGGGGGCTGAAGCGCGGGGGGATCCAGAACAAGCTATTTCGTACTACTGATAACAATAATAATTGAAGCGATGATCAAGTCTTCACCACGCGTGTCCGGGGCTTGGAAAGTTGAAGTATTCGAAGCGATGGCTTGTAAACAAGCGACGATGACTTCACAGAAGAGCATTTTTCATCGTCCGTTTTTGGTATTGACCGGGGTTTGGCCAATCGCCTAATATTTTCTGACGCCTCATATTTAAGAGCTGCTCGAGATACGCCAGATTCGGTTTTTGTGTGTTGAGGCGGTGTGTGTATAACTATAATTTTTTTATCGAAAGAACTAGGGGTCTTTTTGTACCAAAGTATCTGGTGATCAATCTCTGTAAAATAATATGTACGATATCATGATATTATGATGTGTATTATGTATAGGTACACAGTGTTATAGATGATACGAATACGAACTCAAATAAAAACGTTCAGATGAAATAAAAAACAACAAAAATGAATTGAGTAACAAAAAACTGATGACCGGGCTGGATTGAGATTCGGAACCAATGATATTTAATTTTAGTTAGATTATTTACAATTTAAAGTTGTGATATTTTTACTATATCTTTAAAGAGCGTCATTGTAGTCATATTTTGTGAAATAACATACAAATTGCAAAACTAAACTTTTAATGACGGATCTTCTGGCCATTATAATTTACTATCACATAGAGTTTTTGGTACAATAAATAATTACGCATAATGTCATACAAAAAAGTTTTCACGGTTTATGATATAAATTACACAAATATGTACTTTTATTTTAAATGTTATGTTTGTTTGATCTGTTAAAGGCAAAATATGTATGCAAATATGCACGAAAAAATTACAACATATTATGTATTAAAAATTATGTTAAATATGTGAAAAAATTATAACTGGTTGGCATTATGACATCTTATTAAACTGATATTATTATTAATATTTTTTAAATTGGGATGATTACCTTCGTTGATAATTTTGAGTTTTATATTCAATATTAATTGGAGTATAAAGGTTAAGAAAAAATAATCAATTTTTTTAGAAAAGTATGAAATATGCATAATAAATTGCGTATAAAATTAATGAAATATGGACTTTTTTTTAGCTAAAATTGATAAAATATGCAAAATATGTATTTTCAATTTTCAATTTTTTTAACTGTCTATTGTACAGTTCAGATTTCTAGCTTAGTATGCTATAAACTGAGGGCATACAGAACGATTTGTAATTCCTACAATTTTCAAGCCCTAGTCATTAGTATAATAATTTACACAATGGAGAAAATTTGTTTTAGAGGTATTGCAGATTTAGATAATATATGCTGATGCCTAGGAGTATGTGTTTTTCTATTCACTTACCAGGATGCTTATTCGTAATTCATACTACATTATTGTTATTATAGTTTTATTAGCAAATAGTTTCGCTTACCCTGGAAAACGACATTCACTCGAATCAGCGGTTTGCGCCATCGTGCCAACGGCTCAGCTAGCCGTTCAATTCTTGACGATGGCTGATAAGTTTTTTGTACCCTATTCATTTCGGCGATCTGATGTATGAATATTTGTTATTTATTATTTAGTATTGTATATTATGTTTATTTTGGTTGCCTAGGTAGTAACTAGAATTAAATTATTAAATTATTATTATTTAAGTTACGTTAGATATTCAAATAGCCACTATCAATAACTTTATGGGACTCACTATATATGTTCTTTGCTTGACATGACAACAATATAAAAATCGATAGTACATTGTATCTTATCACTATATCGTATTATTAAGACATAAAATCAGTCAAAATTATAAAATTTGTTTGTAGTTAAAAATATATTATTGCAAATACTTCGTTATTTACAAATCCTCACATTTCCTTTTTTATTAACTCAGTCAGACAATAAAAATTTTTAAACAAAATTTACTTAGAGCTATTTCAAGAACTTTTATTTTTTTTCGTATATTATTCGTATTATTTATACAAACAGTTAAATATTATTAAAATAAACGTATTTGGTATATCATTTCATTTTATATTATTCAGTTATTATAACACATATAATGTAAATTAACTGGCTGGAAAGTTATTTAAACAACATTGTAAAAACTTCAATCAAATTGCCATTTTGTTGATATGAGTTTTAAAAAATGTCCGCAAAAAAAAATTGAAAAATATTCAGCCATTCAGGCGTTTATTTTCTACGATTTTCGAAATTGCACAATTTTATATCATTTCAAATAGATTTTCTGGATAATCGCTGTAACACTAACAGACAAGTAATAAATTAGAATTTAAGCAAACTTTAAAAATTGTTTAAAAATTATTGACTCAACCTTAGTTAAAAGTTTTTGACACTAGAATTTTTCTAAAAATTAGATTTGCAAAATGGCTATCTTGATTTTTTTAAATATTAAATAGAAATTTTTTTCTAAATGATCTTTCATTTGTTGTGATACTTTCTGATGCAGTCAAGCTAATTTACAGAATTTATTAGCCTATGGTAAAATGTGTTTCATTTCTTCAGATTTAATTATAAGAGTAGCAAATGTATTTGAATCACTATAAGTGCACATTCCAATTAATATTTCTATTTCTGCTTGAGCAGCATTTATGTCTTTGCATTTTGCTTCTTCAGTACAACACCAAAGAACTTTTAATGACATCAAGTGAAATGTTTTACTTTTTAAAAGGATAAGACAACATTTAGAATAATGGCTTAATTTTTTCAATACAAATTGAATACAACTGTTATAAATACTGCTAAATGTTAATTATAAATATTAGAATATAACAATTATCAATCAAAGTTTTATTAAAAATTTCATTTGCAAAAATGTATATTTTACACATTAATATATATTAATAACGGAACAATAAAATGTTTATTAATTATTATTATATAATATTTCATACAACACATAGGTAGGTTCTTATACATAGAATATACGTTTTATATAAGAATACGAACTATGTGCAAGTATCTTAGATAATATTGAAATATTTTATATTATTATTTTATTGTTGTATCAAGTTTGATAAACGCACTGCAGATGTCTTGGTAGCAGTTGAACAATAAGACGTATCGATTGACGTTTGCGAGATTTTATCATTAAAATAATGTATAGGCTATAGGCACCTGTATACTATATTATGATTTATGGTATGAGGCACTCGTGACATTTCGTGTTATCGTCGCCAGAGAAAGGATTAAAAAAAAAAAACCGACGTCGGTAAACATTCTCGCGTTATTGAAACTATCAATCGTCGAATATCATGTCCGGACCTCTAACATACATACATATATATATATATATATAAATGGGTACACGCTTTTCGTCTCTGGATCTTTTGATCGCCGGACCACGACGAGCACCCACAAACACACGTACACAATAAGATTTACCACAGTCGTTTTCGTTGCGTATGCACAACAGACATAATATGTGCGGTGTAAGGAGCGTTATAATATAAAAATAAATGGTATGTGTGGCAGGACGACAGAGGGAGACGAAAACAAAACTGGTTTCCACTCAAATAAAATCGCATTTTATAACTTTAAGTATAAGTATTTCGTTTGTTTTTTTTCCTTTATTATTATTATTATTATTTTTTTTTTTACGGATTCCTCGCGCGGCGCGGCGCTCGTAAACGCATTTACGGTATACACTTATAATATTATTATTGTTTATACAGGAGACCGCGCGCGTTACACGCACACACACTTACACACAGACACAGGACGTCGCATATTATTACTATTACCGTGGTACATAATATGTCTTTACGCGTGTACTGATGTATTATATTATGTAGGTGCGTTGTACGTGTGTGCGTGTGTCTTCGATGTGTTATTGGCCGGTACCCAAGGAATATCGTCGTCGTATTACGGTCGTCTATAATATTATTATTATTATTATTATTATTATTATCGTAGTCGTATCATCGTGTACATAATACAAATATGTATATATTATGTGTGTACGCGCACAGTGACTGGCGGCGGCGGTCCGCGATGCTGCTCGAGAGATAAAAGCAGATAACGGGCGCTGAATTAAACAGCTCCTCTCTCACGAATATTGGTACGCCGGGCTGCGCTTACCTAAATAACCGTGTAGAACATGTATGTATAGTCATTTTACTTTTTTTTTTCATCTCCTTTCCGTCTCCGCCGAGACCCCGACGCCGCCACCGGGTTTACTGCGCACGGGACTCGACGACAATAATTTGTAGCCCGGCCGTTTGTTTTGTTTTTTTTTTTTTTTTTTTTTTTTTTTAATTCTTTTCGGGTAGTTTAGCTGTAATGCTGTGGGTAAACACACACACACACACACGCATATATATATAAAGAGAGAGAGAGAGTTCGTAACGCTTGGTTTTTTTTTTTCTTCGTGTCACGTACCCGAGAGAAGTAGCCACTGCCTACCGGTCTCTAAATATATATTCTTGTGCACGCATTTATATTATTATTATAACGAACTCGATTTTCTTCCACGGTAATACTTATATTATATACGAGTAGTTGCACTGCTGCAGTCGCGAACCGTAAACCGCGCCAGACGACGAAATACATTTTAGGTAAGTCGTCGACCGATGCGTGCATGTACGTCATTACGTAGGTTAGGTATATACACTACGCATATACGTACGTATCGTGTGCATAAGTTTGTACTGCGGTTATTTTAATTAGTCGTGTTTACGAGATGGGTGTGCGCCTATTACTCGTGTTTTAGGCACAGATACGCGGCTACTACGTTATACGCGTGGTGCGTAAAAATAATACAATATTATACGTGTACTTACTTACTCGTAGTTATAATATATTGTATTCTTTATGAAGCGTATGACGTCATTCTACGCGGCGATGCGTTTTGTTTAGGTTATTTTTTTATCTCTGAATTATCATGATACAGTCGTTGCGATCAAATTGTCCTGCCTTATACGCTCCCGATAAACACACATTGTAATTTATTACCGTTTCCACCGAAATAATATTGACTGTTTATGCTGCAGCTCGTTCTACCAACAATTAAAAAGGTTCAATTCCAATTTATGATAGAACAATTTTAATTTTTAAGTAGTGACAAGTAAAAAAGCAGCAAAGAAAACAATTAATTTAAAATAATAAGTTATGCAATCTATAGGTTTTCTTTTGTAATAACAGTTAATCTTAGTTAGACATTTTTCTTATAGAAACTATAACTCATTTAGATTTTGTATATTTTTATCATAACATTTAAAAAAAAAAAAAACAGTAATTTACTTACGTATATATTTATTTTAATGAAATGTAACTACATGTTGCGTCTGAACAGACGCACGTTTTTCAAAATGATGCCATGCCAAAAATAATGGCACTAAAAAAATTTTATCATATCAAAAAATGCAGAAATGTATGCAGTTTTTTTATAGTAACAAAATTTGGGTTCTGAAAATAACTTTAGTCAAATTATTAGTTCTTATTTTTTTTGAAGACAACAGACAAACGACCACTATGAATTCAAAGCGTTATTCCGAAATGTTAACCCAATTTTTTTTTTTCTAAGCTTTAACGTTGATATGTCTGTGTCAGAAAAGTATGGTTTCTAAAAGATGGAGCAACATCAAACACAGATCGTGCTGTGAAATGAAAGTTCTTCGCAAAAACTCCCTGTACGTTTCATTTCACGCTTTGGGGACATTCCATGGCCCCTTTGCTCTACTGACCTGACAACATGTATTTTTTTTCTTGTGAGGTCATTTAAATTCAAAAATTTATTAACACAAGCCACGACATTTTGATGGATTGAAGGACGTAATCAAACAAGTTGTGAGAGAAATTTCAGGACAGATTCTGACCGACGCGATGATGGTCTCGTTTCGGAAACGCCTCGATTCTTGCATTGCGGTCCAAGGGTGCCATATAATTGACGTTATTCCAGAACCTACAATAATTTATTACTATAAAAAAAACTGCATACATTTCTGCATTTTTTGATATAATATAATTGTTTTTACTGCAATTACTTTTAATTTAGCATAATTTTTAAAAACATGCGTTTATTTTGACGGGCCCAGCTGTATATACTATATGCCTTTTTTAATAATTAATATATTTTTTTTTATTTTAATGGCATGATGTTTATTTTTTTAAATAAATTCAATGGTTGTTTATGAATGTTATGAGCTTATAATGAACAATTATTTTTTTATTGATATGTATAGTGTATACGTAATGTAATGGTACATTTTTTAGCTACCTATATCATGTTTCTCGTAAACAACATTTAGCGGAAACGCATTTAAAAAAAAATCATATGGACGAAAACGGAAACGGAATTTTTTATATTTGGCGAAACGGGCTATGCCGCTATGAGTACCTAATTTTAGAAACCGGTTTTTCAGCGGAAAAGGTCCAGCGAATGCTATCATTATTATTATATTTGAGTACAACTCTGTAAGTCTTGACGTGAAATTTATTTTTAATTACTCTAGCTATTTCGCCTTTACTAATAAAAACACCGTCCAAATAATATGAAATAATAGACTCTTTAATCGTTGAAAATACTAAATAGTAATTGGATTGTCATCAAAATAATAGGTTTCTCATTTTTAACGATTGGATTTCGTTTAATTAATATTAAACTTTTAAACGGTTTATTAGATTAACGATTATATCATCGTAATTTAAAGTTAATAAGAATATTAATTCAACAATTTAAATATTTAATCGATATTAGATTTTTGATATTGAAACCATTAAACTAAAACCCAAAGCCTTACAGTTTTATCGTTGTAAGCTTAAACTTTGTCTTATAGTGTATACATCGATTTTTCTAAAATTTTACTGTTTAATTTTTTTTTATTTATTGACAGATTTGATTTAGCTGAAATAAAAATTCATTTTTCGTCAATTTTTGGTACTAAAATTTAAATCGGTAATAATTATTTTTTTAAGGCTTCAACATTTGAAGTCGTTAGTTTAAATACGCGCACATAGTCTGCAGTATATTAAGATTATCTTCAATTTAAAATTAATATTATTTTTTATATTAAAAAAAATATATACTTATTGGTAATTTTAAAATTAAAATAGATATGATAATATTGACGCCTTCGTTAAGTACTTCACATTAATTTTATTATTATAAAGATAATAATATATTTTTAAATGATTTGTTGATATCTACTAAACATACTCGTACGTACTATTCATATTTTCTCAAAATTTCTTTTCCGAATTAGACGTTATAAAGTATATTTAGTATATATTTAAAGGTCCAGCAAGTGCTAATAATTAAAATGAAAACAAAAAATATTGGTAGTCAAATCAAAACTAAACAAATTTGTAATCAATATTAGATTTTTTTTAGTAAATTAAATTGAAATAAAGAGTAATGTATATAAAATTATAAATACTAAATACGCGATTAGTCGTACCATAATATATTATAAATTATAATGGTGTAGGTATGTTGTATTTTTGCAGTACAGTTGAATGTACTTTTGTACATTTTGGATTGCTACCAAAAATAAGAATACCAAACTGACAAGTATGGTGTACAAGCACCTCTGTCTACATCAATTAAATTATTTGATTCAAGATGGTCAGCCGAGTGTAATATATTATAAATTTGGCAAAATTAAGTCGTGTTAGTTTTGTATTTATCTCAGCAGTGGTTATGTATAAAATAATAAACAAAATTGTAATAATAAGCTTACAGACCGCATGTCATTTTAATACTATCATTATTATTTGTGTGATGCTGACTAAAGCGCGGACGCCCTGGGACGACTTTACATTATGTGTTGTATAATTTTAGTATGTCCGTTTCTCGGTCTGACTCGTCAATAAACTACGACGACAGCGAGCTACGCTAGTGGGGTTTCTTTAACGCCGACCAGTGACCCAATCCGAGTTTCTGAAGCAATGATAAAATATAAAATAAAAAAACAAACAGCTCAAAGACACGTAAGTATATTATCAAAAAAAAAAAAAAATGAGTTTTAATTATTAAAAATCGTTGAGTTTTGTCGTAGTTTATCTACGTTGAAGCTACCACCCGCCGCGAACGTTCGGAAAGGTGTCGACAAAAATTTCCTGTTTCAGAATAACACACACCGAATAAAGTAAATAATTGTTTTTCATATTTATTATGGTCGTTATTTTAAATGGCTTTTGGGTGCTTTTCAAAATTTCATATTATATAGTGTATACTGGTTTTACATTTATATGTATATTTTAGTGTCATGTTTTGTTTTTCTAGTGGATTTCAAAGAATTATAGCGACATTTCACGCCTATATATTGACTCAAAATAAATAGTCGAATGATGCTCAATATTCAGCACCAATAAAAAAAAAAATACAACGACCGACAAAATTAATATTTTTTAATGCTTATTGTATTCACACTTGTTAAAATATTTTTATTTCGTCGATACAATTAAGAATCTTTATTAAAATATAATTAAATAAAAGAACGAATAAAATGAATATCTTTTAATAACGATATTATGTAAAGATCATGTAAAGAATTAACATAATGTATTGAATCGTAATTTATTATAGTATTGAATAATATATTAATAATTATTGGTTCAATTACAGATTTATATTGTTTACACCATTAACAATATTATTATGTTGTTTGATCGCTTATTTTTCAAGCTAACCTCTAAGAATAAATTACAATATTAATAATACTATAGGCATCTATAAAATTTACCCTTAATATAATAACAATATGATTTATTTGGCGATAGGAAACTTTAATAAGCTTGTTATCTAATAACAGCAATAACACAAAAACCAAATTGAAATAATTATGGTAGATGTTTTTAGATAAAAATGATAATTTCTTAATTTGATTACTTATTTCTTTATTACTGGCTTCTCAATTATTATTTCTTTTATTAGTTTATTATACCAAAAAGTAATAAAACCAATTGCCTATATCCAAATTCCAAATATATACAATATAATGCACATCAGTATCAATAGCTATAATATCTAAACCTGTTCAGTGACTTTTTTTTAATCACCTACTATAACCTTCTGTTCCACGCACCTATAAAATTAATAAAGGTCCGTTTAAAACAGTAGTAAAATACTTAACATAATAATCAATAAAACTTCTAGCGTCAGTAATTTGATGAAACATAAAAAAGGAGTTACTTTAAGTTTTTAAATGTTTGTGTATCTAAGTTATTGGAATTACGAGTTTCGAGAAAAGGGAAGATAATTTTATTGTTTTACTAATTCAAAACTTTGGTCAAATTGCACGTTTTACCTAAAATAAATGATCAAATTATTTCTGGATTTAAAAAAAGGTTATTACCGAACTTCTCTTGGATAAGAAATAGGTAATTATTGAATTGCACTTGTAAAAAACCAAAAGATTTCAACAAAGGTATTTGAAAAATAAGCTTATTGATGTTAAAAATGTTATGAATCTTGTTTACGAACGTTATGTCGTTATGACGTATTTAATAGCATTATATTGGTTCGTAAATGCAATTTAGATAACACGAGTAATTTTTTGATGTGAGTTAATACATAACCCAATTAATTTATCCCGGAAATGATTTTAAAATCAGCTGATCAAAGTATTTTTTAAACATCACTAAAAATATTAGGGAGGATATTGTCAACGTCTCTGTAGAATTAACGCAATTAATAAATAATAATGACAAAAATCAAATATTAAAACATAATATTATATAACATGAATAATCTCTTAATGATACATATGAGTATATGATACTACTATTCGTATATATTTGTATTTATTGGTGTTATAATGCAACAACAAATAAAATACTTGTATTTTATTGCAGAATACTGACACAAAATCTTTAACTACACAGTGCAAGAAAAAAAATAAACGAAATTTGAAAACACATCTAATAATATGCTCAAAAATTAATTGCCAGGTTACAGTTCTTAAATTCAGTCTGTTATAAATTAAAATTATTACAACATATAATTAATAAGTTTAAAAAACACTTGAAAACAAATTATGTCACATTGATGACACATGAATATATAATTTATATATACATACAATACTTTTTAACCACTCCAATGATAAAATTGTTGTAAGTCCTAAACCTGTAAGTGAAAGTGAAATGAGTGTTTTTTAAACATTTAACCCTTCAAATGTACGATATTTTTGTTGAAATACCTTTTTTGAGTTTGAATGCAGTTTGATTATTACTTGCTTTTTACCTGAGTGTAGTATGACTAAAATAAGTGCAATTCAACCATACCCATTCAAAACATTTACTATGCCAAAAATTATTTTATTCGTAAACTTTTACTAAGATAATAATTGTTGGGTTAGTGTAAACAAAAAAAAAAAATAAATTACTCAATCTTTAGCATTATTCATATAGCGTACATCATACAAAGAAAATTAATTTTGTAGATTCAAATACATTATATAATTATATATACTTACATACATTCATATTGTATATATGTATATGTATATATTATCATCATAGGTAGGTATATCTAAAAAGTTACTAGTACCTTATAATATTGTATTAATTTAGTTATGAGAATAATATCTATTTTTATATGCCATATTGTTTTTCTTTGCAATATTTTTCCGTTTTATTATTGTACATTGTACTTAGTTGTTTATTTATTTTGACAATTATTTTATTAGGTAATTTAAAACATTATAATTTATAATAAATTCATCTAAAATCAAATATTGAGAACAATACGATTGATTACAACTTATTATAGTCATTTTAAGTATCTATATGTTTAATTATAATATTAATAAATCACACCAATGTTAAATATATTGCAAATTGTTGTGTGAATACTTTTTACAGGACTGACGACCAGACAATATTTTCTTAAGGTCAAATAGTATTCAAACGAGTCTTTTTATTATTTTATCAATATAATTTATAATAAAGTAGGTAGGTATACACTAATACACTGTGTATATACTATTAGTATAATTATTTTTTAAATTTAAATTTGAGAAAATAACAAGAAATACATTGACGTCAGATTGCAGTCTTTCCACAGTAATTTCGTATAAACAATTAATTTTAGTTTATTAAGATAAAAATATGTCATTGGAAGACAATCTAAAATTGGATTCATCATAACGGAGGAGATAACAGTGTTTTCGAAACGCTTTAAAGCGATAACAATATTTAATGAAACATACATTTATAATATGAATACGACTATATATTTTTTTATATAACGTATTACGGTATAATTTCTAACCTAAAGGTAATTGAGAAACAGGTCATTTAATAATAATTGTCAAATTAAATATATCGCTCGTTCATGATGGTGCTTTTTTAAGAAAAAATTCTGGTTTTCTGGGAATGAACTCTTTAACAATAAATACAGTTAAAGTACATACGTAACAACGTCGTGCATTGAATGCATTACATTAGTTAATTTTTTCTTACTATTAAAGGACGCATTTATTGTCACTTGTCTCTATCTTACAAGCATATGATATAACACACAAGAAATTTATAATCACTAGAAATAATTATGTATTGTTAACTTTAATACTAAAGTGAATTGACCAATAATCAAGTGTTATCTGTGCTTAAGCGTTGGCTTTTTTCGATGTTTTAATTTTTAAAATAGATTGTAGTATTTTTAACTTGTAATATTTACTATACTCAAATCTTGCTAAAAATTAAAATATCAAAAAATCTAACGCTCAATAACGAATAATGTTTTTACCTTTAACTTTGATTATAGCCGATTCACTTTGTTATCAAAGTCAACAACAATTAGTTCTACTGAACGCAAATTGTCTATGTAGCTAAAGACGGAAAAAATGCACTCCGGGTGTATCGTCCTCTTAAAATGAAAATCTATTTTCTGCTTCCTTATCACTGTCACAGTTTCGTCGAAGTCACCTTAATCGTTGCTGTTCTATAGTATTATGATGGTTATTGGTTAACACTATACACAATACACATACACACACACATATATATATACAATATACACAATAATAATTTATTATTATTATTATTATTATTATACAGTCGATTGCAGCAGCAGCAGCAGTTGTCGTGGACCGTATTATCGTAGGACGTTTGTTTAATGGTCAAATATATATCAGTATACATAACGAAACTCATAACACCAGCATAAGGTCGGTGGAAAACGACATGATCGCGCGAGTCATTGAACAAATGCCGCCGTCGCCGCTGCCGCCACCACCGCCCACTACACATAACGTCTCAATTTTCCCGTTCCGCGGACATTTGCTCTAATTTCATTATTCCCGGGGCGTTTTTGTCCTATACGCGCCGCACGCACACAAGCGCACGGCACACACAAAACACATGTACGTATAACGTGTATACACGCGAGCGTGTTGTGTGCGTGCGTGAGTATTGTCTACGGACTTTACGAGCCGTGAATAATGCGCTGCTGTTATGGAGGCGACGTAAATTAAAGAGCGTTTTATCCGGTTTAGAGGGACTATTGCCGCCGCCACCGTTGTCGTCGTCTCCGTACAAACGCGACGATAATAATACATAATATATATATATATATATGTGTGTGTGTGTGTGTGTGTGTGTGTATAATAATACCATACCGCCGCGTACATAAAAAGAAACAATGCGAGGAAAAAAAAGAACCCTGTTGGATTAATTAATTAAAAACTCTTAGTACCAACCTAATTTGATTACCGGTTTTTATTTCGTCCGGTCGTCCCTCTTACTCACTTTCTGTGTACGTATATATATATATATTATAATATTATATTGCCGTATACGCGACGTCCGACGGCGGAGGCGATTTAATCGAGTTGCGCCGCGAAACGCGTGGACATCTGCTCCTCGGCAATACGGATGTACACGCGACGACCGTCCGGGTACCGATAAATAAATTATGATATCGTTATCGTTTGCGATCTGTCGTCTATACCGTAGCATAGCAGCTCGCCCGCTGCGGTCAGCGAGGTAAACGCGGCGAGTAAACAGAGTGATGCTGCTGCGGCGGCTTGAAAGAAGTCGAATTCGATCGTCTATATATACTTATTTTAGCGTAAGACTTCCGGCGTACCTGCGACGTCGTGTCGGATACACCATACACGGCGTATCGAGACGAAACGAAACCAACGGATTTTAAATAGGTAATATTATTATTCCGCGCAGTCTATAAACGTTGGATATAGGAGACCACCCGCGATCGTTTTGATGTTATAATTTCATGCAGGTCAGGCCGATGCCATGCGGACGAATTATTGGCTTTCGCGATGCTATTTTTTCACCGACATGCATAGGTACAATGGATATTTTGAATGCATCAGCAAAATTGTACCCGTTCACTTTCAAGTTTGATTTGAGGCCAAACAATGTCGTAAACTTTGACGTGTAATCGATTCGGCGGATGTAAACTACAATTATTATTGACGTAGGTATTATGTGTGTGCGTGCACGTGTGGGAAATCGGAAGCGAAACAAAACTGTAATATTAAATGCTGCTAACAGAATTATTTATGGCGGTTCGTGTGGTTCGAAACTCACGAGTGCAAAATTCATTACAACGTTTTCACTTGACACGAAATATATAATATATAGTATAATTGATAAATAGTATACGATGCGTTCGCGTATTAATTTCAAAACGTTTTAGCAATATAACATGTCTACTTATAATTCATAAAATATTTGATTTATTCCGTTCGATCTATAAAATATAAATAATAATAATATATGGTACGTGTGAATTTGTATTTAAGCAGTAAGTAGATAAGTATTAACGCGCAATAATAACGGCGGTGGACACTTTTATGTAGATAATCGCAAACGTGCACAGTGCGTGTTATTATGATACAGTCTTATACATCATATTTTTATTACGAATATAATATATTAATATATGTGCATTGTGTATACGATTACTGCGCCGCATAAAATGATGTTATTACTTTCTGACACGACGAAAGTAAATTTATACATTGCCATAACGTATGCGTCGTCGTCTTCCGCGTGTTATAACGTTGTGTACCTATAGCGAATGTTATGATATCTGAAAATAATACCGTTAAAGATCCACAAATTTCCTGCGCTTTAAGAGCTATTCGAGTGTCTTATCAACCTGTCACACGATGATATATTATAAAAATAGTATGATTTCTGTAATTATTTTACTTAAATGAATGTATTTTACATAAATAATAATAATATATTATCATACTCGCGTTTCGTGTACATAATATACCCGTATAGAAGTATAATGCGTGTGAAAAAACGCAAATTAATTTCGACCGGTGTCGTGAGTGTGCAAACACTACTACCGCCGATTTGAATAACACCGAAAGACCGCGTGATGCTAACTGGAACGTCGTACGTAAATTACACCGTCGATAATTTATTACCCGGTCCTAGCTATATATCGATACGAGGCGTATACATCTATAACCTTATCGGCGCATAACCGGCCGTAAAGTACGGTGTTGTCACTTTAAAGTTCGATATTACAACAAAACGGTTATTAAAATAATAATTGAACGAGCACAACAATTTTCGACGTGAATGAAATAAAAATACTTGTAGACAAAATGAGTAATATATTATTATAATAATAAGTGTCCGACGATTGTACAAATGTACTACCAATTTTGTTAGGTTGCACTCAGCGCCTGTATGAGGTATGAGGTATGAGTTAATCGACACCGATTATAATAGGTACCCATAATGGGTGTCTGACAACGTTTGTTCTCGTTTTTGACATCTCTACTCTCTTCTCTTGGACGTACCTTAAAACTGTCCTAGTTATTTCAGTTTTTAATGGAAATTAGTAGTAGACGAGTATAATATATGTACCTATTATTCAGCCATTAAGATATTTACGCACATAGGTTTTGTAAATTGACTATAATACTATGGAGAATTTTTAAGAAACGTGTAAACAAAATATTAATTATTATTTATTTATTTTTTTTTCAGAAAACCGAAAACTACTAATGACATTACACGCTGTATATTGTACACAGATTGGAGGTACCTATATGTGTGTAATACAGAACGAATGTCCGCGTCGTGTCCGAGCGACGACGCGTACACAATATTTATGTCATCGGTGTGGCACGACTGACAGTGCGGGGTCCTTGCCAAAGTGCCCAAGGACTCGGTCTACGGTATTACACGCACACACACACATACACGCACATTATATATATATATATACATATCACACGCCGCGCCGGTGTCGGTACCTATATATATGTTATAAATTATTATAATAATATGTGTACATATTAATAATTCAATTCAATTAGATCGAGGAGTCGAGATTAGATGGGTATGAAACGAATGAATCGTATACGATATCCCGGCGTTACGCAAAACGGATAAAAAGAGTAAAAAGACTCCCCGCAAGTCTGCGCGGTATATGTTTTATATTAATTTTTTTATTATACACGTATTTTACACGCCGCCGCTCCCATTGTGCCAGAGCAAATGACGTAATCATACATACACGAGACCAACACTATATACCGTCTATACCTTTTACGTATATATGTTATACCTATGTATGTACGTATGTATGTATATATATATATATATATATAAGTGTAAGTACGACTACGTTTTGTCTAACCTGCAACGCGGCCACGCAAACGGGCGAGCTCGCGAGGATTACGACTAAAAATATAATACATCTCTATTAAAACATCTGCCGTTTATTTTTCGTATGATACGTGTTTTACACAAGTGTCCCCGAGTATCGTAATATATCATTACGCCCGTGAAACAACTACACCAGTAAACGTTTAGGTATTGTACGATTACAATATTATACCTATTGACGATTAGGGAGCCGTTTGACCTACGTCGTCGGAGTGCCACGGCCGTCGCGTTGATAACGTTTGAATCGTTTGATTATTGTTATTTATTTCCATTATTACTGTGACTGGACGTCAGTACGTCACGCTCATAAAATCGATTTAAACCGATGTCGTAATAATAGTGATAATAATATGACGGTGTACTTGTCTATGGGCGTAAGTGCGCCTAATAACATGTACCTCTATCCACCTACGCGCGATTTTCGGGGGGGGAAAAAATGAAATATCGTCGAGTCCTAACATAACGGCGGCCGGTGGTACAACTACGAAAACACCGCACATTCTATATTGGTATCCATTATCCAATATACATAACCGTATTTTACTCTGGGTCACCTCGAGACTTCCAGAAATTTTAATATTCTAAACGTGTCTTCTCAAATTTATAGACTTCTAAGCGCGTGTCGTTGCGACATAAAAGTATGAGTAATTTTCTTATAAATAATAATATCGAATACTTGGTATACAATTATCATATTATTATCTATAATAAATAAATAAATACAAATCTTGACCTACACAAGAACAAATTCATTATAATGTCAAAGAGAAAGTATAAATCAATGGCTTGAATGCTTTATTATCGTGGGAAATAACTGAATTGAATTGACGGATTGTGGAATGCAACATATTTGAAGTTAAATTTTAGAATTTACTTTGATATTATTCTCTGATTACAATGGAATATTTCGGTAGATTTCATATATATTTTTTTGAATTATTCCAAGGTTTTGTGAAATTCTTTGGAACTATTCCTATTAGGTATACTGGTAATCTCCTCATTTAAATGGTTTATTCAAACGATCTCGCGAATTGTACAACTAAGAATAAAATATAAGAAATATTTTATCATTCCAATTATAAGTTGGCATAGAAATCGAACAAAAAATGCATATTTGATATGAATAATATTATTTCTAGTTAATAATTTAAATAATTAAATAAAACATAGTATATTATGTAAGTCAATATTATCTCCGTTCAGAATGTGTCTTTAAATTATAACACAAAGTAATGCAATATGCTTTTTTCAATATTTTTAAGTGTATTTTATATTGTTAACTTGCACAAGTATACGTCATAATGAATTATTGGATTACACGCGAATCGTGCCGTACGTCATAAATAATTGATTCTGTAATAGTATAGTTACTTCAAATTATATTAAACATTTTTATATGTATAACATTCATACTACATTGTTGTTTGTTATACAAACTATATTGATCATCAATTACCTAATAATAAATTTAATCAATACATTTAAAAAAAAAAATAATAATTAACATAATTGAAAAATTTAAAAAAGAATAAATCACTTTTTCTTACTTTATTATGTAAAATAGAAAACACTCCGTAAAAGGTTGAAATAAAAATTAATTTATACGAATTGATAACACATAATATGAATAAAATGACTTGAATTTTTGTTATAAACCGTTTAAAATTAATTTGTAAAAATTGAATTAAAATAATATTGGATTATGGCTTATATTTTGATGTAAAATATTAGAGTTTAACTATGTAAAAATAATATATTATATAGAGGGGATTACGAGAAAGAATGTTGATAATTAAAATTATATATTGTGTTTACATTATAAATTTCCACAAATATTTTATTTTTCTGTGTAGGTGTCAAAACCATGTCATTTTATGCGGTAATTAATATTTATTATTTGCGTTGGAAATAAGTATTAATGTTTTATGAATACATTCAGCTACTATGTTTTTAACATATATTAACGCCAGAACACTGCGTAAACACAAACAACCGTTAGACAATCAATTGTCCATAATTAAGATTGTGAACAATAATTTTGGATTTTAAGTGCGGACAAGAAGAAAATAGCAAGAACCATTTTACTATTATACATTATAACATAATATATACACATATTTATTGTACTTGTAGATACACGGGTATGTAAATATGCTATAGTAGATTCGTATTTTTAGTTTGTAAAATATTAATATTTATTATAAGTATTTGCCATTCGGAATAATCTTTTTATTGAGTTTTCCACTACACTTATTTATACCTTTCATGTTATATAATGAACCTATTTAGAGATTCATAGATAGTACACAGTGCAATTGGAAAATGAACTTTTATAATCGGTTAAAAAAAAAAAAAAATATAATGATAATTACATTTTGGTATTGACAACGAATTCATTAATCGCGACCGTGAATCGTTTAATTTCTAAGCACACGTAATACGTTCATAATATTTTTTATATGTATAATGTACATATATACTACATAACACGTGACGACGAAGATTCGGGATTTCGAAGGGTCTTTAAAACTGCGTAGACATTATTACTTA
Source organism: Melanaphis sacchari (assembly GCF_002803265.2). NCBI lineage: Eukaryota > Metazoa > Arthropoda > Insecta > Hemiptera > Aphididae > Melanaphis > Melanaphis sacchari. Next base: position 462,854 of record NW_020270769.1, read on the forward strand.
CTAAAATAAATTATGAGAAAAAAAGTCGACCCTCCTATATTACAATAATATAATGTTATACATTGGGCATATACGACATATAAATGAGTAAAATAAATATGAGTAGCACATAGCGTGTTCGAAATTATATTACCTACCTACTGCTTTTCTTAATGAAATGCGCGGTAGGTACCTAACCTATACATTATATCGTTATTATTACTCTGTATCCGATACGATCGGTAAACGCGACGACGATGCTCACTTATTGCTGTACAACATTATACGTTTATAATACGTATCGAATTATAATCGTCTTTTTCGGTCTATAGCACCACGCATTTCGCCGTACATTAATGTGTACACTGTACAGGTACCCGACAACGACGATAATAATTATTATTTTATTACCATATTCCATACACATCGCAGCATAATAATATTGGCGGTCGTTCCCTTCACGTGTATATTTATGTAATGTAAAAGCGGTACCTACCGTCGTCGTCGCGGTCGTTACGATACACGTCTGTGTCGTTGTGGGTACCTACAAAGTATATTATTTTAAACAGGCAAGTACGGTGCGTTGTATATTATAATATTATATATCGTACTAAACGAGGCGACGGCGATGTGTACACGTCGCGTTTTGTTTTAATGTCGACTCCCGGGCGGGTGAGACGAGACGCATATAATATAAAATATAACGTTTCCGTTTATTCATATTATGTGCGTTGCGCGTATATACGAGCAAATCCGAAAAGTTTTTACACATTCGTGTTCCGTCACAGTTTACTCGTCATTGTCGTCATTGTCGTCGTCGTTGTCGTCGTTGTCGCCGCCGCATACACACACACACACACACACACACACACATAATATAATGATAAAAGCAATTCGCCGTCACGCCCGTACTGTGGATGGAGCGGGAGAGGAAGTCTAGGGACGACAGTAAAAAAAAACTAATTCTGGTTCGCGTGCGATCGAAACAATATTATATATCCGTAAAGCCGTATACATAATATGTATATGTATATATAGCTCGTCGTAGGTATACGATCCAAAAAAATAATTATATATATATAAACAGCGGAAAGTGGAGGGAACTTGTAAAAACAAACGCACACGGTGTTTTTCTCCTAGTTCTTTTGCCAGCCGCCGCTGTCGTCACGTGATTATTATATTAATACCTATCATATTATTCGTGTTACGTGGTTCTACTGCGAAGTCCGAGGAATGATTAGAATAATATAATATCGCGGGCCTTCAATATTGAATGGGATACAGTGTGTCTGTACTCTATGTGAGTATACGTATACGAGAATTTTTAACTCCCGAATTAAACTAAAAGTCAGCAAACGATAGGGAGAGGTTTGTAGACATTTGGTTGTTGCGGCAATAGAGCTGAAAGTGGCGCGTATAGAAAGCTAAGAAGAACGACGCGTCCAACAACATAAATCAGCACATGCAAGCTCGGTTCATATGATATATATATATATATATATATATATGTGTGTGTGTGTGTGTGTGTATACTATACATATTTGTCTTGTAGTAAACTTGAGAAAAACCGACTCGATGGCCTTTTAACATCGGAAAACGGCCGTGATATATGATGTGTACATAATACACGATGTTCAAATCGTTCGTTAAGCACTATTTAGTATTAAATGGTAAAAGTTAAGTCCTCGGCCAGTTGTGTAATTGTAGAGAAGGACGAAGTCGTCACTCTTGCTCTCGGTCCCCATACAAGCCAACAGTAGAAATCCTTAAATCTTTTAAAATAAAGAAAAAAATATCATACATTTATTAGATAGAAATATTTTTTTCATCAAATCATTATGCATATAAGAACATAATATTTTATTTCACGTTTCACATGTTGTATAATATGTTGACGTATTGCCAACGTTAACGCGTTATCTGGGTTACAAAAATAACCTTATAATATAATTTCATGAATAATTACGATTGTAGCCTATATATAGGGTTATCGTTACATTATTTTTAACATTTTTTTTTTTTTTATAAACTCTTACGCAAGTATAGGTACACAATATTATTTAACTATATGGGTGCCTACGATTTGTTTCCGGTCCATAAAACGAGTCTTAAGACTTGTATAATTTGCAAACGATTTAGTTACGGTTTCGATTTTGGCGAATAAATTGTTTACCCCCTCCCACCAGATTTTTACTCGGCTACGTCATTAGTCTCATCCCTAACTTGCACGTCAACGTTAACTGTCACTTTGGTACGCGTCGACGACGAAGACCGTTATGCAGGTGCATCAACCGAGGACAAAAAACAAACGCGTCAATTATAGTATCGGCCGCCGTTGCACCGTTCGGTTTTTTAAATTTTTGCACTGGCGCGCGGCCCCCGTGGAATCCGGGCGGCGACCGATTGTCTTGTCTCGTGGATCGCGGTCGACCGCCAGGCGTGCGCTCTCCGGACACCTGAGTAATTATTATTATTATTATTACACCGACTGCGTGGAAGAACTTATATGCACATAATATATACGTTTTATAGTATAATCGTATGCAAATTGGTCGGCGCGCGTTTCCATTTGTAGGAAGCAATAATTTATCAGACAGATTTTCACACGCGCGCGAAACCGTTTTCTCGCGCTCCTTTTACCACCGTCGCAGCATCCCGTATTTCGCACGTCTGTGACATTCTTACCGCGTCTGTCTTAGTCGCCGCGAGCAGCCGTGACGCGTTAGGCGTTGCATTTCTTTGAGCGAAAAGATTTCGTAAAAACTGTACACATATACACACACTTAAATTTACTATCCGCGTACTGTACTATTACTAAAATATCTAATAAATATGTTGATTTAAACACTTAAGAAGATTTCCGCGTAGGTATTTTACATGTAGTGCATCCGTAGTGGCATATTTCTGTTCGCGAAGTTATCAGAAAGTACTGTGTGTGTGTGTGTGTCGACGAAGTCTCGATCTTTGCCCTCCTAACTGATCTTTTGATCTATATATTTTTACGTTTAACCACATTTATTAGTGTTATGGCGAGATATTGAACATCACGACTTACGAACAATGAGATATATCGTCAGATCCGTCATTCGTGAAATTCTCATAAATATATAAATTTTATAATACATTAAAATAAACGTAGGCGTGTATAACCCTTTTTCATCGGTCGTCCAAAAGTCTAATAAATGAATTTTAAATAAGGTAGAGTTCAGGGTTTACCCCTAAATTTAAAAAAATTAATTACCTTTGAAAATAATAACTAATAAAAAAAATAAAAATGAATAAAAGAAAATTGTTAATATTTAAAAAGACTGGTCGCTTCAATAATGTATTTTTAATTATACCTCATTTTATGATGGAAGTATTGTTGTGTGAATTTCAACATTAAGCTTGCACATGTTTACGGAAATGGTATATGTCTTATATTCGCAAAAAAAAAAAAAATAATACATTTCGAAAAAGTTAATGTTTAATATCGAACGATGCTGTTAATACTAGCTTGATAAAATTATTATTCAGTATAAGTTTTGACTAACTCGTGATTAGAACTGTCATTTCTGAGTTGTGACTTGCAAAGTCTCATAAAAAACAGATTATTTCAAAGCTTCAAATGATGTACCTATTGATGTTATTATCAATGGCTGTTAGTATAATTTGAAACAAAAATGCAGGACAGTGTACAATTTAAGATTTTATAGGAATAGTAAAGCACATATATTTAGTTTTATTTAAATTATTATCTAACCATGATTTAACACTGTTTACTACTAAATTTTCTGTAGAATAAAATCACTTTATAATTATTGAGTAGGTAGGTATTAACTAACTTAAGTAGTAAGTTAAACACACAACTTTTGCAGTTATTTTTAAATTAAGTAATCCATTTATGAAAATTATAAAAAACAGAGGTCCTTGAGTGTATACTTTGCTGTACTGTCGGTAATGTTTAAAGGACTGCTGTAGATATCATCAATTTTAACTTTTTATGGTTTATTCGATAAGTAGGAGTGAATTAATTTACTAAAAATGCGGCGAATTCCTTTATTTTTAAGTTTTTTATAATTAAGTATGGTTTATTGTGTCAAATGTTTTTTTTATACCTTGAAAAATTCCTAAAACATTATATTTTTTATCCAATTTTTCAAGGATAAATCATTAACAATGAAAATATTTAAATATGTGTATTGCGTCTCTAGTAGATTTACAGAAATAAAATCAAACTAATTGTGAGAAAAACAAATTTTTTCAAAAATCTAACTACTCTATTTTTAAGATATTTTTCCAATACTTTAGAAAGTGATAAGAGATAATAAATAGGTTGATAATTATGACATTCAGTTTTTGTTTCATTTTTAAAAAGTGGAACAAATATACAATTTTTAAATAGTTCTGTTTATACGCCTGATGACAAAAATAAATTAAAAATTAGTATTTGAAATATTTTTCAAAATAGGTTTTTTAAGCCACTTTCAAAATATGAAACATGTATTTTCAATTTAACAATATATTTTTGAATAATAATTCATCAATTGGATTTAAGAATATGCTATCTTTTATGAAGTAATTTTTGTTTAAATATCTCCATTCTTTTTATTCAACTTTTTTAGAAATAATGTTACTCTTAATATTTTACCAACGTTATTAAAAAAAGAATTAAATTTATTGCAAGTATTAAACTTATTTTCTGTAATAATACATTTATAAGTTTAATTTTATTTATTAAATTAGTTTTCACTGTTTTTTTTATTTTTAAATTCTTTATCAATTTTCAAGTTTATTTAGGATTGTATTTTTTAGTTTTTAGAATTTTTCTATTAAGATTAACTCATAGCTTTACGAATAACTGTTATTAGAATGTTTCTATATACAGTAAATTATTTTTCAAGGTGAGATTAAAATGATTAAATGGTTATTTTTTATAGATATGTATTGCAATACCACTTGTTATTCAATTTTGTACTTAAAGATTTTTATTTGTTTTTTTAACATTAGTGTTGCAGATTTTTATTAATACATTTGTGAAAATAACCTATATCTAGGTTAATAGCGTAGGTAATAGAAAAAAAATGATATTTGTATTTTATTTTTACTTCTGATGACAAGGAATTAATAATTTACAAATGACCATTTGAACAGTTATTATATTATGGTTTATGAAACAATAACTTAAATACAATATTTAAGATATGTTAAACAAAACTGATTCATAATATTGATCATTGGTTCTTGAATCACGATAATATATTAGTATAATGTTATATCGTGTAGTATATACTATTATTACGTATACACTATTACATCATACTTTATACAGATATTTAATAAATTAAAATATTTTTTTTTTACAATAACCCTTGTTTCCACAGCAAAAACAACTGCTAATAATATTATTTATTGTAAATTATAATAATAATTAATAAATATTGATTACTACGGTATCGAATCAGATTGCATTTGATCTAATTTAATAATAATTATTGTAAGTATACATTGTATAAAATGCACGTACAATAATAATATTGTAATAATGAATTTTTTTTTAAATCGGTGACCATAAATAAATAAGCTTAATCTAGAGTTATTTCTCTGGTAAAACTAAAAATCTATTAAGTATGAAAAAGAAGGAATTTACCTTCTCCCACATATAAAGCAGTAGATACTTATAATAGTTATTTGTTAGTAATAGAAAAAAAAATATAAAACGAAAAGTTTAAAAATCTAAACATCAAAAACTTAAAGGTAGGTTATAATAACAAAAAACGTGTATATAAAACACAGTTATAAATTAATAAATAAAATATAAAATATGTCATACAAATACTTTTTACCTATATATATATTTACGATATAAATCCAAATGACAATTTTTCCAATAAGATGTTTATCTAATTATAATAATTGTTCTAATCTAAATATAATTGTCCATGACTAAATAATATTATTAATTTTATGATTATTTATTATTAGGATTAAAAAGGATTATTATTATTTATTAGGTATACAACACATTGTTTATTTTAATGTTACAATAAATTTAATTTTAATTCTTAATTATCGGGTGGTGCTGCTGAGTGCCTGCTCACAAATGTTAAATTCTGTTACTTTATATTACATTAACTATTAAATTTGTTCATTGTACACAAAGTTGTATAGATTGTAAATTATTTAAATATATATAAAAAAAAAAAAAATTCTTAATTGGGGGGTAGGGTTGAAAGACACTTTTGCCCACTCATTCAAATAACTGAGGAGCAGCCCCCTCAGATTACGCTTATGCGTACATAAAGGTGACTATCACACACACATATACAATATATATGTTTATATATATTGTATATATATATATTTATATATATTTATTTATTATTAAAGAGGAAAATTCAATTTATACTAAATTTCTGTATCAAACCTGTTTGATAAGCGATGAATACAATATGAACGGTGAATAATATAAATTGAGAAATTACCCAGTAGTAACACCCAACATAAAATAAATATTTAGCGTTAATAACAATAATACACTTCGTCTATTATAGTCACTGCTATCTGTCTACAATATTAATTATTAGTTATTACTATATACTATAACTTTTGCTCCATATTCCTAAGTATGTAATAAAACACAATGTGTAATATGCAAATATTTATATGATAATTATTGATTGAGCACACTTAAATTCTACAAAAATCTCATCTCAGAGAGAAAAATAATATGGTTTATCATAATAATATGTACAACATTTTCATATCATGTATTTAAGAACTAAAATTGTTTTATGGCTTAAACATAGTCACAAGTAAAACTTTATCAGCTTATACAAAATTTCTTTATTTAAATTTTTGGTACTATACATTCGAAGATACTCGATTACTTTTAACTAGTTACATGTTGTATTTATTATAATCAGTTATTTAGTTTTTTTTAAAGTTTCAAGTCACTTAATAATGATTCTTCTATTTTGTAGCACTATTTTATTTGTTTGCAAATTGGATTAACAAGAAAAATGTATCATATAATTTATAATTAAAATTTGAAATTAATTTTAATTTGTAATTTTTATTTGTTAAAATATTGGTTACAGAACATTATAAAATATAATAATTAATGAAATAATATGTATGGTTACATCATAATATCATATTATATTAATAAAGTAAATTAACGCCGAATGACTAACTATGATATTTATCATGATCTGCTCCTGAGTCTCTACTCTCTAATAGGAACAGTAGAGATTAATCCCACGCACATTTAGAACGTTCTCTAATAACGGCAGATCTGCGATTGGCATTATGCGTGGGCTTCCATTTGAAAACTCCCGACTAACTCAGGTGAGAAAGACAGAGTTTTGCATGAAGTATGGAGTAGTTGTACTGAATCTCTAACAAGTTTGTTGGGGAAATCTTTATACTCAAACAGGAAGAAAAAAGGCCAGGGAGATGCTGATAGAATCGTCACCTTGCTGTATTGTGGCGGTTTCTGGTAAGATTTAGAAATGGTAGCATGTGAAGTATAGAGTGGTGGGAACAAACCTTAAGGGGGATAAGCTTTCCCCTTGCTAATTTCTTCCCAATGTTTGCCCATGGCATGCATGTTTGAATAAGTTTGTACTCGATAGTTAACTGTACAGTGTACATGCACCAAGTCGTGGCGTGTAGTTATTGGTGGTTTATACAGTTAGTCGACCTATTTGAAAATCCGCGTTACTTCTGAAATAATTATGAATTAAACTATTTACAACTATGCTAAAAGAATTAAAAGTTATTGCTAATTATTTATTACTTGGTTTATCTGAAACTGCATTCAATCAATGATCATAAAAACATATTACGTAATATAATAAAGTTTTACTTTTAAATATTTATATTATGTTTTAATAGAATATATTTTTACTTATTTTCACATTTATACACTTATAAAATATATTTGATTTTTATAATATAATTGTATTTTAATAACTATACTAAGCTACTATAATACTTATATATTATAATATCATATTTTATGAGATACTAGAAATATTAACTCACGACAGTGATATACGTAAATAGCCTATTCATAACGCCGTGTAATCATAACTTAATTAAAAAATTTAAATATATCATAACTAGAGTGTGGAATTGTATGCATTTCTATATTCTTAATGATTGATTAAAAAAAATAGCTAGGTAAGACACAAATTCAAATTTGAATTTTACGAGTTAGTGGGTGAAATTTGATAATGCATATTTGGTACACATAAATGTTATACATTTTCAAAAATTAAATTCATATATTGAAAAAAAAAAATAGTACTTAGTTAATATTATTGTCTAACTAAAAATAAATCCGAAAAAAAATAATCTATTTTTTAATCGAAATTATTGAAAATAAATTTTAAGTGGTAACTTTTTTGCAAAAGATATTAATGTAAACAATAAATTTAAACAAATTATTGGAAAAATATGGGTTTTGGCAATTTTCAAATATATTTAACATTATAATTGGGAGAGACTACAAAATCTAATTTGTAAATGAGAACAATATCACTCATTAGTTTGTTTTGCCATAATTTATAAACATCGAAAATACATACTGTGAACCCCTTTTTTATAGACTTAATACAAAATAGGATATTTAATCAAGAAAAAAAAATGGTTTTATAAATACTATTTAATTTATAAGGATTTGAAACGTTTTGCCATTTCGTATATTATTATTATTATTGTTCATTAAATATATTGTACATTATATACTGTACCTAAAAAATATTAGTGTAACTTAACATTTATCAAATAATTTAAAAATATTAAATCAAAAGTATCATTAAAAATATATGCTGTTTCTGTAGAGAATAATTTTTTAATACAATGATACCTACATTATATTAATTTTGATTTAATACACCAATTACAGCGTCTTACTCTATGGAGGCTTGACGATACCTAGCTATTATACAGCAATGCGTCTTCACCGGTTTATTTTTATTAAACCTCGTCCGCTGGTCCATCGGCTAGTTTACCTACGTATATTATTATTTATCATGATTTCAAAATTTTAAGATTTATTAAAACAGAAATAAAAGTAAGTTTAAAAATATTAATGGTTTAAAGACTTAACAGTTAATATTTGTTAATAACATTTTTTTGTAATACCTTACCTTGAGTTTGGTTCAGTACTTTTCATACGTTTTCATCACATTATTCTTTGTATTTGCATGGTGTGCGAGTATATTATAATGCATGCGTATAGTGTATACACAGATACACTGATTTGGTGACAATCGTAGATTCGTAGACGTCCGCAAACCTTGCTGGCAGGAGAAGCAGAATGTATATACATTTATATATAAGTTATTATAGTTAAATTAATATTGATGATAGAAATATTCTAATTTTTTATATCATTAATTTAATTACAGATTAAAATATAAATATTGGTAATAGAATGTGTTAGTGCGGTTTTAATTAAATTACCTCTACGGTTTAAAGTTTAAACACATTAAACCATCACGTGATTGCGGTGTATCTATAAACACTCGTTATCACCGATAAACCGCTTGCGGTACGCGTAAAATTGGACAGTACAAAAATATTGTGTATCGCGCACGCAATATTTACACATTTTTTGTTATATAAAATTATATTATGATATTTTTTTAAAACAATAGTTTGGGAAAAAAATTTAGCTTGCAGGAGAGGCTGCAACTGCAGTCCCCCTCCCCCGGTGTGTACGCATATAGTGACAGTGGCGATGAAGTATTAACATTTAAAATTTACCTATAACGTTTTTACAAATATTACTACAAAATGTCAAATTCAAGTCTTGTGAAACTTAAAAATAGAAAAAAAAAAACACTGTAAGTCTACAGTATACCTATATACATATATATATATTTAAGTAATAAATAAAAAATATTCTAATTTCAAACAGTAATAACCATGCAACGAGTATATAAAACAGAAATAATATTTATTCTTATAAATAATTATTACAGGTCCTTTCACTTGCCTCACCCCCAAAACGGCTGTAGACCCCCAATGGTCTGTAGGCTGTGTAGGTACTGGCCAAATTATTATATTCATACAAAGCAATACGAAAAATTATATCATATTTATTTTAAAAAAAAAAAGTTTAAAATAAGTTTTATATTCTGCACAATATTTAAGTTAGAATAGATGCATATTGAAATTCTTTTAAGTTCAATTTAGAAATTAGAAGCATAAAATTGATTTATTTCTTATTTTTATACGTATCGTGGACGTTGGTACTCAATAGGAGTAATAGGACGTTAAGATATTATATTTTATTCGATTTATTCTGAAAAGGGGTATGCAACGCCATCTGTGATAGAAAGTAATAAACTATTTCCCGCTTTAATTCGTGTTATCAGTTGACAACGTCACATGGAAATAATGTGAATATTCCTATTGTACTATCATAAATTTCAAATATTTTAAAAACCGCATAACTTATCAATTACTATGAATTACTTATGTAAATACTAAATAACACCGAACTTAGAGTTAGACATTGAATTCTAGTGTTCATTTTTAATTTGACTAACTCTCGTTTTCTGCTCTTTGTATTTATATCGTTTAAATTTAAACCGTTTTTGAACAAAATTGAAATCAACTTTTACCGTCTTGGTGTGTAGTTGAACGTTATTGACCATAACGATGTCGAACACTGGATCTAATGTTCAACCAGTGTTCACGTATACAATTGGTGGTGTTAGAATTGAAATGCCAGTCAAACCATATCCTTCTCAAGTTTCCATGATGGATAAGGTAAGCTTTTCAATAATGTCAATACAAGATAATAGATATATCCTTTATCGACTCTATTTCCATTTAGGTTATTCGTGGCTGTCAAAAACAACAAAATTGCCTTTTGGAAAGTCCTACAGGGTCTGGAAAAACATTGGCTTTATTATGTTCGGCGTTAGCATGGCAGAGAGCAGAAAAAGGTTTGTGACTATTATAGTTTTAGAATATTCATAAATTATTTTGTGATGATAAATATGTGTGCTTTAGAATTTGTGTATAACAACTGTGGTATATGGTAAACTCATATTCATGTTATAGGCAGGGTATTCATAGATAATATAATGTATATTAAGTATTTACGTTTTAAACTATCAAGGTGATAACATTTTTTAATCAATTATATTCTTACCATTTGAATACACATTAATTGCACAATTTCTATAATATATCATTTAAAAAAATAATAATAATATTATTTATGTAATTATGAAATTATAAATAAGTAGTAACTATGTTAATTACTGTTGTCATATTCTCATACTAAAAATATAAAATTAATTATATTTCATAGTGATATATTTTTTTTTAAATCAAATATCAATGATTTTTAGTATATAGTATACTGAATACACATTGTATATTATTGTGAAACATACTTATTACACTTTTATTAAATATATTAGACATTAGTTCATAAAGTACCTAGTATACTAATCTAATCTAGATACCCAATTTAATGCTTATGCAATTATGTATTTAGTACCATAGTACTTAATACAATAATAGTATTCTATACATTTACTGTTGATATTTAAACAAATTATTTGTTTATTTTCTGTAATAGAAACATTTTTCTCTTTCTGATTTAAGCGTTTATAATATATAGTAATTGATAATAGTATCATTTTATAAATGGTATAAGTGTGAAACTGAAAATTAGTATTACTATCAAGTAACTGTAGGTTGTTTAATGCTTTGTGTGTGTTTTTTTTGTCATTTTTATAATTTTTTAGATAATAGACATTAGATGTTAATAAGCAAAATAATAGTGTTGCATTTACATTATGTAATAGGTATAACCATATATTATACTAAATTAATTTTTAATGTTCAGTTTCTAAAAAATTTCCCATTTATCTATAACCTTTAATATATTTTTTATATTTTTGCTTCTTTTTTACTTTTAATATCATAATATAATATATTTATTTGGAAAAATGAAAAGAAATAAAATAAAAAAATCTAAAAATAATGAATAATATGTTTTATATGATACTGTATTTAATTTGTATGTAACGATACAAATGGTTAGTGATAAAAAAATGTAACCTGTATCAAATATTTTGAATAGAGCTTAAGTATAAATTTGAATACTAATTTACGACTATATTGCTAAGATAATATCTGTACATGCTTATGACTATTATCTTAGTTTAGTGTATATTAAATAATTTTGTTGCTTATTGCGACTTAGATTCTTATTATTAACTTCTATAAAATATACTTAAAAGGTTTTTTTAATATGCATATTTTTTATAATATATGTTAAGAAAGTTTATAATGCACTTACTAAATGTAAAATCAGTGTATTTATACTTTAAATTATACACCTATAATAGTTTCAAAAATATATTAAATTTATATAAGGTACTAAATAATACTTATTTTAAATTGCTACTTTTTTGAGATTACATTTTAATCATATAGTATTATTTTCTTTAGTATTTTATTCAATAAACAATGATTGTAATAAATTGTTAATTGTTAATTGTTTATCATATTGTGATAAAGTTAATATAATATAATACAATAAATAGTTTATGTAATGGGTTTTATTTTTAAAACTTTATTTTCTTGAAAGGAATATTTATTTTAATAATAACAACTTTCACTTGTCTTCCACTAAGTTAAATTTATCTATAATATATAGTATATTATATCAATAAGAAAAATAAAAGAATTAAAAATGAATATGAAATGCTACACTCTGGTTGTGACTGTATGTTTCATTCAAATTTTGTTACCTACTAGTCACTACCTTAAAAATAATCCCTAACAGTACTTTAAATTAATTTAGCATAATAATTTAAGTTAAAAGTGATTTTAGACGTTTATAGTTATATATTAATATATATTATATATGTATCATGTATATATTTGTATTATTATTAATTATTATAGTTTAACCAAATATTTTTGTTCAGAAGATAAACATTTTAGAAACTGAAATAACTGAGTAACATTTAATTTTTTTCTAGTGCTTTCTTATTAGCACTTTGAATTAGGATATAAAATATAAATATAATAGTAAAAACAATTTACTGCCTTAAATTTAGATTTAAAAGAAAATCTGTATTATTTTTGTTTTCAATAGGCAACTTAATGTACACGTTTGGTTTCTAATAGGCTACTAAATTTACCAGGAGTAAATTCAATATAACTTAAAAGTCATAAAGAAGTTTATAATAACTTATGAGTTATGACCATTGTTTTAATAATTAATCATGTTATTAAATTGTTGAAATTTATTAAAACCCTTTTATCTCTCCCTCTTTCTAAAAAAAATAAATTAAAATTCTGTTCATTTTATTAGAATACACATTTTCTGAAAATATTATCTAGTATGTAAAGGTAGTTTTAATAATATATTTAAAAATTATCTAAGTATCTTAAAATTCAACAGGTTTTTATTATATTATTTTAATAGTACTTAAATTAAATTAAATTTTTATATTCAAATATTCTGTATATTTTTGATTTAAGAAATCAATAATTATTTTTAAAGTTTGAATAATATGTATAATGTCGATACAGATATGTCTCTGAAAATTTTGCCTGATTTCGTGAAATTTGTTTGACTCAATTAAATTTAAAATATTGTTTATAGTTGATAACTTCTATTCATTTATTTTAATGAGTCAAGTAAAAATAAATAGATGCAAAATTGTTTGAAAAAAATTTTGCTTTTATCTTAAAAGTTAAAATTGTATATTCGTGGTTATTTTCAATGTTATTTTTATTAAGTTTAAAATTTGAACCATATTCTATATCATATTTCTATTAATATATTATTTTAAATATTTGTGATATTTTAAAAATGGTTAATAGACATTGTAATGTGTTCTTGGCATAAATATTTCGCAAAAGTGAATAATAATATATTTTTTTTTCAATTAAATTCGTAGTTTTAGATTTCGATTTAAAACCTTACATTTTAATACGTGGTTAAAAATTAAAATAAATTAAATTGGTCATAACTCATAACAATTACGGGAATGTTTTATTGTAAATTAATATTTCATTGTCGATATAATTAATGATGTTTGGTAGTTCGTAAATAAAAAAAATACCATGTTAAACAAATTGTTGAGCACAAACTTGTTGTTAAATTAAAAAGCATATTTTAATGATAGTTGGATATTACGGTCTTACTCTGAGCTTATGGAATAATTTTCTAATTTATTTTTGAATAAATACAAGTAAAAACTAGTAACTAAAATAATTTAAACATATATGATTATAATTTTTACTGTTATTATTTAAACTTATAAAAGGTTTTGATGTAGTTATATAAATTAATGTACATATAAATTAAAATTAATGTTTTTACTTATTGTAAAGTAATATTCACATTTGTTAATAAACAATGCAACTCGGGATGAGTTTTATATGATAAATTAAATAAATCATATGTTTGAATAAAGGTAATCACGTAAATTGTCAAAATAAATTTATTTATGTTTTATGTGAATTTAAATTTTGTAATTTTTTGTTACCTAAATATTTTATTTCATAAAAAATTGGTGATTTATTTATTTTGGGTGTTGTCATGTAAAATATATTATGTAATTGATCTTATATTTATAATGCTCGCTCCTCATGTGTAGACTTTAATGTACGAAAATATGTTCTTAAATGTACTGATGTTTCGTTTTTATCCAAAACATAACATCTTTTATTCCATTCATAACAGAGCATTGTATGTGATACCTACAATTGAAAAAACATGGTTTATATCTGTTTCGTAATCATTCGGCATCTGTTAGAATCCAAAACCAAAAATAAATAAATAAATGAAAAAAAAAGAAAAAGAATAAGAATACAAATAAAAGAGATAATATGGTATTGTGAGGACAGAAAACGTTTTTAATTTACTAGAAAAACACATCAATACTAAAAAAGGACCAGCAGCCTATCTAAGTGGCACTTAGAGAAATGTATTATTGTTATTCCGGTTTCCGATCTTATTTGATAAAGATCTTGGCAAAAAAATATGGAGAATGATCTCCACTCGTGTGTGGTTCTCTGCCACTGTCAGTGTGTGTATTGTGCACAATGCGCAGCAAACAAGATTACTACATCTAGAACACTTGACAGGTTGAATGGGATGAGATTTGTTAGGTACTTTTTTTTATTCAATAGCCCTTGGCATATATACTACGCGACAGACATACGAATGCAGTCGGCATTTTTTATGTTCAAATTTTCATTTTATATTTCAGTTTAAAAACTTATCTGGAGATTTGATTCGAAGTAATTTTGTGTTCAGAAACTCTTTGCAATTGTTGGCAGTTTTTTATACTTACAAATAAGCGTCTCATATTTCTACTATCTTTAAATCTTAAGAAATATGTACAAAATTGCTGTTCCATTAATAGTGTGATGCTATAAATGACGTATGCATACCTCAAAAATAATTTAACACAAAATACATTTTATATAACACAAAATGACATAATAGTCATCTATTATACGTATGTTTGATATGGTATTACTTTTAATGATAAATAATATTAAATATGTATTAAGTGTACAGCAATATTTGATGGGTATTATTAAAAAAGAATTAAGTAATGTGTATTATATATAATATTGCTTTTATGTCTTCGTGGAAATTTATTTGACTTATGTATAAATAGGAATTCGCATAATTCAAACCCTGACTAAAAAATTAGTATCTATTTTTTATTGTACTGAGTAAGTAGAGCTATAAAGGTTAAGAATTTTATTTATATATTTTTCAAATTTTGTGTTTTTAAAAGTCCTTATCCTATGAAAAACGCAAAAACTTAAAATGTTTTTTTTTTTAATAATTTCATAAATTACCGTCGCTAATTTTTTCTAGTTCAATTCAAAACTTATTGCAAATATGTTGCTCTGATTTATTTAACTTAACAAAAATGACACACATTCAAAATATTCAATTATGTTTTGATTGTGATATTTTATTGATATCTTTATTTTTATTACAGATATAATAATGAAATTCCAATGTTTATTTTAACACCGTATAGTTTACTTATATTAATATATCATAAATTAATTCATACCATCTTATAATGTAGTATTCAATAATACTCTACAATTTCGATTAAAGCAACTATTTTAATTTGCTTTGTATTAGTTTAGTTTATTTTTATAAAAGGAAGGGGAGTTTGAGATGTTATACATCTATAGGTCTGAATCAGAAAATAATAATAGATTTCGTTTTATTCGACATGTAAGGTAAAAAATTATAATCCATTGGACCGTATAAAATATATATATAAAAAAAACTGAAATATTCAATCTCGCATGTCTCTAATTTCTACACCGACGTTTATAGCATACTACGTAAGCAGACGGTAATTTCTGGGGATTCAATGTTAAAAAAAAAAAAAAAAAGAACAAGAAAATGGGGTTAACTATGTACAATAGAATATGATAGAGGGGCATTTTTTCATATTACACGCATCATCTTTTGAAGTATATCATAAAAATTCTTATTTATTAAAACACCCTTCAAGACGTGAGGGTCGTTTTGAAATGTCTAATTTCCAATTGGCCAATTCCGGTTAGATCAGGATATCCGAAGCATATGGTTTTATATTTCATATAGATGCAACATCTTATTTTTATGTATAGTTTTATTTGGTTTAGTTAGTTGGCAGCGATCATATGTGCATTATATATATTATATTCCACACGTTTGTATTAAGTTGTATATTATAACCGTGATATGTTTTTAGTCTTAATTATTTTCAATTATTTTTTATTATTAATGTATCGTATTGATTTTAATATACATCATTAATTTTGTATATGCACAAATTTGTATCAATTAATTAGGTAAGTGCGTGAGTGCATTGATTTACTTTTATAGAAAACACATTTTTATATAATGTTTAATACTGATTAGTATACAAATTATGTATAGTATATGTTTTTTTTTCTATTTATGAGATTTTAGTAATATATGTTACAAAGTGAAATATTGGACAACGTAAAACGCGAATAAAAATAGTAATTTTTGTGCAATATATCTTATTAAATGTATTACTTATTACTAATAATTATATGATATTAATAGAAATAATACTCAAGTATAGCAATTAATTTTATTATTTCGATATGGAAAAATTATAATTCTTAAATAATATAACAATAAAAATTAGTTTTTATAGCATATTAAATAGTATATAGAAGAGGTATCCTATATAAGTTCGCGAGCCACCTAGATAAATACAAATGATACCAATGGCTTAAATTTTTATAGACACATTTCATATAATTTAATAGTTTTTTTAAATATATACCTAAAAAATTAAAATTCATGATAATAATAAGAAAATTTTGATTTCATAAAAAAGACACGAGCCACATTCTACAATGACCTAGAACCGCAAGTTGGCCATCTCAGGATATAGCATGTTTTAAAAATCTATAGTTAATTATAAAATTATAAATAATCATGTAATAATACAAAATACTAGTAAAGTAAAAAAATAATATTAATAAATAGTATTTTGTTTTTCATCAATATTATGTAAGTATTTTATTATTATTTCTATTAATATTTTATAAATATTATTAATAATAAATATTGCATTAAAATGTATTTGTATTCGTGGTTTACATTACCTAGATAGATAGGACCACATTATCGGAAAATATTATATACTTCTAATTTATATCCTAAATTAACACTAACACTAAACATGTAAAATATTTTAGAAAAATCATTGAAGGTAAAGTTTTATTCTATCTTCAATAAATCCGGAAGACTATTGAAAACTATTACAAAATTAATACTAAAATAATTTATTTTAAGAGAATACCAGTATGATACACTCACAAATTTATACAGTTTACGTTTAGCTTTTTTGGTTTTAATATTAGAGTGAATCGATAAATTATCAAACTTAAAAGTAATAGCATATATTGTATAATGTTTGCACACGTACATGTATTTTTATAATATTTACATTTATAAATGAGCCATAAGCGTGTAAAATATTGAAATTAAAAGTTCATAAAATGATTAAAACTTTAAATATTTTTAATATCTTACTAATATAGATAATATAATCATTTCTTTAAATTTGCTTTATTTTGCATATTCGGAAGAATTAAAATGCATAAACGAAGCATGTGTAGGAGACAAAGGTCTTAAATACATAAAGTAGGTAATTATGTTACTCCATAAAAACAACATAAACATACGTATAATTAATTTATAAATTATATAAATAATAATAAATTATTAACAAATAACAGTATATTGTCACTATTACAATCTTATAAATTATAATACTATACATAAATTATAATGATACTGTGTAATTAATTAATATATCATAAACTTATTAGTAAGGCTCAGATTTTGTAGCTAAAAAAAATAAAATAAACCTTTTATTCAATTTAATTCTAAAAAATAAATTTAAATCACACATTAAATTAAATATTATAAAAGTAATTTACTACCATATATTTGATCAAACGTACAATTACAAGATATAATATCTCTGTCTGTCATAAACACATTTCTCCGAATTCTCTCAAGATTTTTTAATTTTCAACTTTTTTGATGATTAAATTTTATAGAACACCATATCTCACTGATTTATATTTATCGTTCTACAAAAGTATTTGAACGTGCTATAAAAATACGTAAATAAAATTTAGATAATTTTTCTTTTCTTTTAAATTAAACTGTAATTATGGTTATTTTGATAAAATTACAATTTTAACACAATAACGATAGTTATTTTATCAGTCATCTATTTATTACTGGTTTTTTTTCACTAGTATTATAATAATTTCTGGTAATAATAATATAGTTGAAGTATAATATGTTAAATTTCTATAAAAATTATGTAAAAATTTAGAAAAAAGAACTACATGAGGTAAAAAGCAAAATAAAGTTTACCTTGTTTGAAATCAGAATAATTCAAAACGTATTTATACATAAGAATTATCTTTCTCTCAGAATTACATTAAATAAAGAAGGATTTTCTTTAAAATCCGAGCCCTAATTATTAGTTATTGTTATTACCTACTACTTTGTTTATCATTTTATTTTATAATATTTATTATAATTATTTATTTAATCATGGATCAAATTTTATATTTAAAATAATTATTTTACAAATTAAAATACGCGTAAATATTCCCGTTTCCCACTATTAATTGTTAGTTTTTCTAAATTGTTTGGTAAAATATTGGAAATTTCTTATTTTTACTTTCCCGAAGTATCAATTAGATTAATTTTGTTTCCAGAAATCACTCAAAGTGTCGGATTTATTAAAGTTCTATAAAAATATGCTTTTGTATTCAGTGTAATATCCATTAAAAGCCAGTTATATTAGTATAAATCAAAATATTTAAATAAAGAACTTTTTTGATTTTTTCAACAATTTGATTTAATTTCACTGCAGGGAGGTATCACTAAAAAAATCATTGATTAATTATTCCAATTATAATTTATTTTTGTCGCATATATTATCAACTATAACATATAAATACATCTATACATTATATTTATTGCCAATAATTCTACACTATATAAATAAATGAATGTTAGCATATCTAAAAATTAGTAGACTCAAAAACTACTTAACTAATTTGTACGTGGTTTCTTGCAAAATAGTTGTGTGATTCGGAGAAAACTTATAACCATCACAATTCTTTGATAAGACGTGACAATACCGTTTTAAAACGAAAAATTCTTTAATTCATCTAACCAGTGTTTTTATGTGTCTTATTTAGGCGAAATTTACAAGGTCTCTCAATATGTCTGATATATCATTTAAGCAACCTTATATGGATTAATATGTTTTTTTTTCAATTTTTATATACTTAGAACTCTCATTTATTCTTATTGTTATAGTGTACTTGTTTTGAGCATTTTAAAATGGTTATCAGTTATCACCTATCGGCTTAAACGATGTAATAATATGTAGTAAATATTATAAAAGTTGTTGTAAAGGCATGTTACTTCCCTCGCAATGTACACTTCGGTTATATAGTTATGTGTTCCCAAGTTTAAAACTTACACACATGGAACACGCATTTTTTTTACTTACTATGTATATTATTCATTAATTTATAAATTCGCTCAAACAATCGCGTCAATTTTTCGAAAAAATATGTTTTTATTTATTTTATTTGGGTAAGTTTTGAGTCATTCACTCTTATGAATAACGTTCGTTCATTTAAATGTAATATCTATATCATCGATAATAATTACTCGGGTTGCAATCTATCTGAAGCTTGTTGTATACACACCATAATCAGCAGGACGCTATCCTTTCGGCCCCTATGTTACATGTATCACGGAGAATAAAAATGTCGAGAGGCCCGTGTGAGTACATTTTATAATGTTCATAGTATACCTTCGGTCCGTCATAATATGTTATACAATATTATACAATATTATACAATATATACACAGTATTTTTCTCCGTGTGTAGTCTATATTTCAATAATTGGTAACTACTATGTATACTACTTTTAAATACGTCATTTTAGGATAGGGCGGTGTTTTACGTATATTTAATATACATAATTAGTGTTGTAAACGCCGCCGCTGAACACATATTTAGCGCTTTGTACTCTACCGAACCCGGTGCGAGACATTTTATCTGGTTGATTGTGTACCGCCGATTGCCTCTGATGGTATATAACAATATGATATATGCGGGAAAACGGGCGGTGATGGCGAGTATATAGTACAGCGGATATATACTATATATTAATAATAATAGTAATGTATATAAAGGGGGGACGTGAAAAGCGACCAAATCGAAATCCCAGCGTGCGGCGCAGCGGGACGACGTCGACGC
Source organism: Melanaphis sacchari (assembly GCF_002803265.2). NCBI lineage: Eukaryota > Metazoa > Arthropoda > Insecta > Hemiptera > Aphididae > Melanaphis > Melanaphis sacchari. The sequence goes on from NW_020270769.1 coordinate 483,682, forward strand.
CACTCACACGCGGTTCGGGGAGAGAAGAAGGGTGTGAGGGATGAGGACGGTGAAGTAAATAATACGATATGATGATGATGACGACGACGACAACAACGACGACGTCCGAGGTCGGTCGATTTTCATTGCGCGCGCTCCTCGCCGACGAGGTCTCCCGGGGCGGCTAAAAACGAATTCGCCCGTACCGGCGGCGGCAGACCCTCCCGCTCTGCGCACGTATAATATTAATAGTAATAATAATAGTACTCGTGCCTCCCCGGGTGGCGTGCGGGTCGGGTGGTGGCGGTGGCGGCGGCGGCGGCTGTGGCACGGGGTGACAAAATGGACTCGCCGGCGGGACACGGTGTTGTGTTGTGTGTGAGTATTGGTGACGGCCAAGGGCGGGGAGGTGGTAGGCGCGCAATCATGGCGGACGACAAAAGCAGCCGCGCCGCCGGGCCGTGATCGATCCGCCGATGTCAACGCCACGCGGTGTGACGAATTTTCTCAACCAGTGCCGCTGCGGAGCGTCGCACCCCGCCGCTCCGAGTAGACGAGATACGCCACGCCAGCGCGTTACGTGTATTATATTGAATAATAATGTTATGTGGGTATACCGTAGTGTATATATATATATATATATATGTATTGAGCACGATGGCGTATACATTTATATTTTCTTAACGTTATTGTCAATGTATAATACCTATACACCTATATCGCTATGTGTAATGAATGAGAGGGAAATGTAAATTTTTCACGACGAATGTATGGCGCTGCTCGTCATATATACCTACGCTTTTCTGAAAGTATTTACTATTCAAGTACACGGATGTTATTATTGTAGGCAAATAAAAATTGTTTTGTTTTTTTTCCATCGAGGTAAAATCGTTGTTTTATTATATTATGGACCATGGCATATAATAAATTATGGTGAATTAATTGATAAAAAAATAAAACAAATTAGAACTAAGTATACGTTTACAGTATAACCTTACAAAAATCTGAGGGGAGGTGGTAGCTTTGCTATAGCATAAGTTTTGGATGTATCTATCTCGTAATTGTGGCAGGTTACAATGTTTAATTTTATTTCGATGATAAATAAACCATTGCGCACAAAAAACGATTATGAACAGAAACAGTATGGACGTATTGGTGTTGATTCCCGTGGATCCAAATTTACATCTAATTTGGTTCAAAAAATTATCCGAATAAGTTCGAAAAATAACATTATTAGGGCTAAACATTTGGAAAACAAAAAACAAGACTATTTCATTTCCCATTTAAAAAAAATAGGACTTTCTGTTCACAATATTTCTAATAATTATAATTTTAACAATATTACAGTATAATTGATAGTAATTACTACTTAGAGTATCAATTGCTAAAACAATAATTCATGCCTACACATGTACATATATCTAGGTACCTATAATACATTTTTTTATGTTTTATTTAAAATTGAATTTTTTTCATAGTCATTATTATTATTGTTTTTTAAATATTGTTTTGAATGTGATATTACTTAGGTTTCATATAAACATTTCAAAAGTATCTATGTTAGTAAAACAATAAATATACTTGATGTAAGTACCTACAGATTAAAACAAACTGTATAAGTTTTATTTTAAGGATTATGTTTGAAATTTGTAACATCGTTTTTTAACTAAATCGGTAAATATGGTTAATGTATTTTAGTTATAATTATTTATATTTTCTCTACAAGAAAATTTAACTTAACCAAATTAATTGTTAGTCGTAGTATGTTTTTTAAGTACTTACTTAATTTTACTTAAGTTTCATAAAGACATTTTAAAAGTGCACTTTTACAATTTTAAACATCGCATGTATATAAAATTAAAAATATTATTTAGATGCTGTGCCAATAAAACGAACCATTTGTGTGTCGATATCTTTTCAGCTACGTTTATTTTACTAAGTATTTTATTAGTATATTATATAGTATCTTTTTTTTTTGTATTACTAAGTGAACATTGAATTACTCAAAATTATTTTTAAACGTATTAACGATATTTACTAATTTTTTTTACACACAATGACATTTTTAAGGTATTTAGCTTAATTTAAAGTTTTTTTTTATCTATTCTCTTCACGCTATTAGTAAAGTTCCTAAATAATTACGAAACAGCCGCTGTATTTTTTGTTTACATAATTTTTTTTTTTTTTTTAATTCAAGAAAAAATATCTTAAGATATATCGACTTTACATTTTCACTAAATATTTACATTTTCATATTTAAAAATTTTTTTTTTTGATCTAATAATATTTTTGACTAGGTATTTTCCTATGTATATAAATGAATTTTTTTCTCAGTAAAAACCTCAAAAATATTATACAAGTTCCTTAATAAGTTGTTCGTAAAGTAATTTAAAAGTATAGACACTCAATAAATTATTTTTGAACATTATTAAAGATAAAATTTTGCTAAAATTGGATCGAAAAGTAGTGATTTTTCTTCAAAAAATTTTATTTGTTCTATAAGCTAATACGTTCTTTGCTCCGCTCAAAATCTAAAACACGCATCACTGTAAAACCAACAAAGAATTTTAAATAATTTGTATCTATATTAATTCTATTAATTTATTTTTTAAATACAAATTTTAAATTTTGGCGATTTCCTCCATAATTATAGATACAAAAAACTACCTTTTTTAAAAATCGGTTCGTTTTGTTCGGGATTAGTAAATTTAGTCCCCAAAAAAATGTTAGTTAGTTCATTCTATTTTTAATACCTAATAATCTTTTTTAGAAGCCCAATTTTTTAATTGGGTATAAATTGTATAAATGGTAAAAATAAAATCAAAAAATTAGTGATGACTGATATTCAATACGATAGACGTATATTTACGTGTATATACGTATCTTGAGTTAGGCTTAATCAAAGTTATGAAGTTATGGTATTTCATTTTTGGAGAAAAGTGGCTACGATCAGCGTAATGAAATCCGCGGTAAAAAATAGCTGGCCACACACACACTATCACTGTCACTATTATTTGTTTGTAATGTTTGTAATGTTTATCTATCGATATATAGTATTAATAGGTATCCGGGTGATGTATCGCTTTATATGCTCCCGGCCCGTACAGCTAGATAGGTAAGTGGGTTTATAGCCGGTATCCAACTTACCTACTACGTTTTTATACCCGGGGCTCAATATACTCTTTCAAAATGTACACAAGTTTTTGTGAACTGAATTTATTTAACCTCATTTTGTTTTATCCTTTAACAATATTCAATTATCATAAATAAATATTATAATTTATAAATAATTCACCAAAATTTTCCAATAAAATTGTTGACCGTGGTATATTAAATACAAAAAAAAAAAACCCAAAATTGTAACTTCATTAAAACAATTACATTATAAATATCATAAACAAAGTTACCGATTTTGTATTTTTAAGATTTAATAGTAATGCAGCAATATAAACTTATATTAATAAACTAAAAAATAGTGAATTAGTTATTCTTTGTTGCTCAAGTGTAGACGACTTTTAATTTCAAATTATATATTTTGAAAATTTGAGTATTATCGTTTGTTATACTTTATCAACATGATTTTTTACTACACCTAAAAGCATATTAAATATAAAAATAAATGTATTGTTCCAATGAATGGGGCAAGTACATACCTACTTACCCATAATAGTCGAAAATTCTATAACGAGGGCATACACAAGTAGGTTTATACAATTACTTGGACATAACCAGATTTATAACTATATTAAATTTATATCTGGTTTATATCAGCAATGAAATCGACAGACTTCTATGTGTTATATTATTGTAATAGATGCCTCGAATTTCAGCTTTAATAGATAGCCAATAACGATTTTTTAAAAGGCATACTGTAGGAAATATATTTTTTTGCACACATGTCGTTGTGTTGTATTGAGTACCTGTATAATATTATTTCATATTTATATTATGTAATGTTAACTCGTATTCTTTTTTTTATGTATTGTGTTGTATATTTACACAATGCATATACACACACATACAAAGTACACGCGTGTATTTTTATATATATTTTTGCGCGTGCCGAAAATTGATGTTCACGTTGGCGGTTCGGTGAGATCGAATGCTTATGCTTATCAAACTATGTATTATATCATGATATATTTAAGGTGCCAAAACTATATTAATCAATATATCATACGACTATTAGTAATCGATACACTTGTAAATAATAACAACGAATTTTTGAGTTTGGAACAAATAATAGACATCGAAAGTCAAGAAATAGTTTAGAATGTAAATTTTGAAGGAATAATTTTTGTGTATTAGTGGAAACAAAAACTAGAAAGAATCAATTAATAAAAAATAGTTCATAATATACTTCTAATTGATCATAAAATATATGAAATTTATTATAAATTATAAATTATAGTTAATATTTAATTTATTTCAATTTTTTTTTAGTTTTATTAATTTTTGTTACTGCAGAAAAAATGTTTGTTATTTTTAGTGGGGATAGGGTTCATAAAAATGCATTTAAATTAATTGCCTACAGTTTCTTTTTGCCACGAGCCTTGTAAATCCTAGTTATGCCACTATAACTTTTATATTGTACAATGTGTATCCCAGAACTCTGTAATACGTTATGTTTAAGTTAATTAAATGTAATTTTTTTGTTTTATTAATTGTAAGTATAGACCTATAGAACGGAAAAAATTATTTAAGCTTGAGCGTTCTTTTCAGTTTTAAATTAAGTGCTGTTATATGTTTACAATGTGTATAGGATTTTGGATTTTTATTATTATCATTAATACCATTGATCGCGGTATAATTCAGTTTTTACACGTAGTTACTTACTGTTTGTTTTTATTGTATAATTGCGTATATTAAGTTATTCACATATAATCTTATGCAATGTCATAGTTTTAATGTAAAACTTTGCATAAAAACAAATAATTTATGTTTGTAATTAAAAATCTTAAGCTTTGATAGTTAATTTAAATAAAGTGTTTAAATTAATAATAAAAAATTATAATAAATTTTAGAAATAATTTGAAAATTTTATAATATTCACCTTGATGTTTTTTTTTAAGTTCTACGGAAAATTAATCTTTGAATTTTGTATTTTCATCACCACTTGTTTTTCTTTTATTTTTTATTTACCTCGGTAACACTTCTTTGTATGATAGTATTACAAGTACCCTACATATTTATTAGAAAATGTTAAATGTAACTTTCAATGTTATATTTATCATAAAATCATACTAAAAACTATTAATGCTCAAAACAAAATCTTCAAAAAATATATTTTGTAGAATATCTTGTTGATTTTAGTATTAAAAAAAAATTCTAGTTCACATTATTACCAATATTATTGATTATGCGGTATGAATCAGATGTATCTTTTATTACTAAAACAAAATTTGTTATATTTAACATTTTTATACCTATTTTATGTTTTTCATATTATTTTAAAATATATTAAAATCGTCTTTGTTTTTTTTTTTTTAATAATTGCGTAGTTTTTTGGCTCTATCCCTTATTTCATCAGTTCTAATGATTTAACATTTATCTAAGTTTTTTTTAAATCAACGATAATTTTCTTAGAACCAATTTACTTTTTCATTTAAAAATACTAAGTTACGTGAAAGTTGTTTAATTAAGTTAAATGTACACTTGCTTCTCAATTAAATTAAATACTTATGTATATACATATACCGATCATAGGTATCTGTGTTTACTTCAAGCATTCTTCTTAAAATGATACTTTTTCCTATAGACTATAATAATTAAGTTGTGTTTTAAATTTATGAATCATGATTTAGTGCATATATGTAAAATAGTATGTGTAATTATCGATTAGGTATAAAACTTCTGAGTGTCATTCGCCTATTCATTTTAAGATATAGCTAAAAGTATGTTTATAAACGTATGATATAATTTATAATTACGGGAATTAAGTTAAATGTGGTATTTTTTTTTACTTGAATTTTTACGGAATAAAAAATCGATGTTATAAAATCAAATTATATGTTAGTATAACATATAGGTATGTGTATAGATTGCGTTGCACTCAAGCAGTGTTCGTACAAATTCACAATAATTCCGATCGTATTTATAAATAATATAATATATTATATTTTACTTATTAGAGTGACTAAGTAAAAAATAAAAAAACCGATGAGTGCAGATTAAGTATAATATATTGTAATATATGAATCATTAGGTGTTGGAAGATAGTATAGTGGCTTTGACAGACTATGTGCGAGAGAATGATTTTGTAAGTAAGATTTCTAGCAGTTTACTTATATGCCTATATATAATTTAAAATGTGCATATAATATTATGTAGGCATACTGAATCTGCCGTGTTTTTAGGGGTTGTGCACAAAAAATTTCTCGTACGCTTGGAAGTCACCTGTGTACGTGGAAAATTTGCAATTATTTTCGCGTTACTTCAGAGCATTTACTCTATCGGGTCTAAACGAGCACGTATAAATCCTGTATATATATTCTAATACGTGGATTATCATACGCATATGAATGTAGAAGTCCACACACTGCAGTATGATATATATTTCGTAAGCTTTACTATTACTTTACCAAAGTATATATAAATAAGTCTGAAGCGCGCGCGCGGAACCCGAGTGCCCACAGCAGGATGGCTTTTCAAGTGGCAGCGTCGACATTGGTCTTTCGTAGGCGGTGGATTCGTGGTGAAGGGATTGTGGGGTGATGCAGTTGCAGAGGGGAATGTACGTGTAATATATATTATACACGTATATGCACGTTACGTGACGAGGGATATTCAATGACGAGAGAGGAGGGCTGAATACGGTGGGGCGCGCGATCAAAGGACTCTGTCCCTCGGGTTTCTGCTTTTACTGCAGCCATTGCGGTGGTGAAGGAGAAGCCGGAGGGTTCGTTGTCGTCGTCGGCCACACGCACCGTCGCACACGTCCCTCTCTGCTGTTTGAGTATATATATATATATATATATTATATAAAATGTATGTATATATTATAATAATATATTGTCCTCTCTCGGACTAGGTCTCTCTTTCCTCTTTCTCTAGCACCATCATTCTACCTCCCCTTGCGCACCCAGCAATAAGACTCCGCATATACACCAATCCAATGCAAATTCTCTGTTCTGTCATCGGTGAATATATATACATATATATATATATATATTTTAATGCTCACTGACTTTTCCTACTCGATTACCATTGTGTTTATATATATTGAGACTTGAGAGTATAAAATATAATACATATATACGTCAAGGGTCCCTCGGGAAAGTTCCATACATGTATAGTGTACATAATACACATATATACAAGCGACATCGTTTGGCGTTTGTAACCAGGAGAGGGTCGCATTACGCGGGACTCTACATAGTGTACATATTATACGTGTATTTTATAATATAATATCATCTGGCTCCTGGGAGGGATATACGCACGCGGTTCACGCTAATTCGATAAGGATTCTTGTTCTAGCCTGATACAGCTCCGCCGCCGTAATACGCCGTTATTATTATTACAACTGGAGTACGCGAACACGCGCCGCAGAAGCTTTTAAGTAGGTAGACGGTGTATTAATTTCAAGAGCGTCCGAATATTGAAATCGTTGCTTTTATAATTATGTACTCGGGTATATGGCTTAGTTGTAGTATTATGTGTATAATGTATATTGTTACGTTATCGCGCACACTAAACGAAAGGGATTTCCGTCCCGTTATGTTGACGTCATATAATATATATGTATATAGTTTAGTTCGCTACTAAACATATACACCCCTTGTATTATGTATAAGTCAAATGTATGAGTTTGATATTAATAGTTATATACTATACTTATGGGTCGTGACCGTTACTACGCGTGTGCGATCGTCTATGAATTTCAATCTCTTAATAGGTTAATATATTTCGAGCTTATTCAACCAAGGTATTAACATAGTATAATATATAGAACTTATACAAACTTAGTCTGAACATATTTCAGTCATTAGATACAGTTGCAATTAACCAGTAAAATATTTAAAAATATTTCAAAAAAAACTAGCATATATGTTTATACTATAGATATTTTCGAAAATAATTGTGTTAGATTTTAATTTAAGCAAAAAAATGTATGTTGGTTTTGGCTTTAATATAGGTATAATATTTTCGGGTAGAAGAAATATTCAAATATATAATATACTCGCTGTTTTATGTACCTAAATTATATTTTTAAATGAAATGTTTTAATAATTCTATATAGTTAAAGCTATTATAGTTATTCTACTAACAAACTCCTAAATTTGTTGATACTAATTATTCTTTTACTTTTAATTATGATTGAATATTTTAGTTAAGTTTTTGAAATGTTGTATTTTCACCGATAACTTGATTAGATTTATTTTTTATAAACGTATCATAATTTATTATTACAATATTTTTATTATTTTTGAAAGTAAAATAATATGAAAATTTGTTTTTTATTATAAAACTTTTAGTTAAATACATACACACACATATATAGCAAGTCAAATTCGATTATTAAAATTATTTTAGATTCTAAATGAATTAATAAAAGTAATAATTTTATATTGATGTCAGATTTTTTTTTTGTGTAGGTGAAAAAAAATTCAAGTACGTATCGAATATGTATGTTAGTATGTTTAGTTATTCGCTTTTGAATAATTATACCTACAATAAAATAACAAAAAAAAAAAAATCAAATTTATCAAAAACTTGTTTTAAATAAAATTCCCGTTGTTCTGTATATAATTTTTTTGGTTTCGCCTACTATTAAGTATTTTTTACTAAAAATCTTAAAATACTAACTATAGATTCAATTTACAATCAGAAATTATCCTTTTAAAGTTTATAATTAAAGACTACTGTAAAAAGTGTCTTCAGGAAATTAAAAAACACACATTATTGTAAAATAAATACTTATTCATTGCTTCACTTAAAATCTAAGATATAACTTTTTTTTTTTAAATTTTAATTTTTTAGTAGCTTAAAATTATATGAAAGGAAATATTTTTGTATTTTCTTTAACTTTAAATTTTAAAACGATTCGAGAAAATGTGAGAAAATTTATATATAACTTATTATATTAAAAATAATTTCACAAAACAAATAAAGATGTACCTACTTAATTTAGGTATTGGATTAAGTAATTATTTATATATATATATATATATTAAATTATCAAAATATAGTTAACCTTTTTTACTTAAACAATTGCACGTTAAAATGAAGCACTGATTTGATATTTCTCTAATCTACGAAATACATAAAGTATAAATTAAAAATGTATTCAAAATTAACTATCTAACAATATCTTTAAATTATGGTGTGAAAAATAGAATGTATAGACAAAAATAATAATTATAATATTTATGGAGGTAAACACTCAAATAACGCATAATTCTTTATAAAAACTAAACGTTAAAGATGATATTTTATATTTTGTATAAGGACTATGTTAATCCTATGTATTATATTTTCGTTACAAATCGTATTATTTAATATTTATTTAAATAACGAATACTTATGTGCATAATTAAATATCAACGCTTCAGTTCAAAACAGCAACAACTTAAAAAAATTCAAAAATAAGTTATATCAACATGTTATTATTTGCTATATTAACTGAAAAATTAAAATTTGAATGTTAAATTTTGATTAAATAGTTACTAGTACATTCAAAATGTGAATTTTCTACATAAATATGTATATAAAAAAAAAACGATAATAGTAATTTTTTTAAATTATTTCTGAATAATTAATTTTTTGAATTGTAATTTTAAGCTGAGGCGTCTATTTATACGATGCTATATTTGTGGGAAAGTAAAACATGTTACCCATAAACTATAGTTTATATAATATTATATATTGGAGACTCAGCAAAAAAGTATAAATACTGTAAAGTAAATTCTAGATTTCCTTTAACAAAAGGCAATAAAAGCCTTAACGGTCATGAGCTTTATTATTAGGTTTACTTGTTGTTTGTGCTCGTGATTTGGAGCACAAAAGAATCAATTTTGTTTTTCGTTTTACTTTGTCAAATCAAATACCCTTTGCTAGACGGAAGATGTATTGAACCATTTTTACGTTTAGATATTTTTTCTCGAATTCAATTTTAACTTTTACTCTGAATGTACGTATGTTATAAGTTTTGTGAATAACAATTATAAAAATAACTATTCCACAGACATCGTATAATATCATATACACCATATCTTCCACTTAAAACCAATGAAAAAAAATTTACTCCAATTTAAACATAAATTTAATTTTTCTCTTATATTTAATTGGGTAATTTTATATTTATTTATTTTTTAATATATCCTCTGATATAATGTCGAATACAGTCTGTGAAGTAGTTTCTTTGTATACCGAGAGCTCACCCCTGTCAAATTCGCCCTCACCATCAAGGCTCCCCATAGGGTTAATTAATACATCTCTCATTCTATTGGCCGTCTAATAGTTGTCGGAGTATATATTAGGGTTTATATATACGTGTGTGCGAGTGGTGTATGTGTGTGTGCGTTCGTGTGGTGTATTTCATGGGCGCTCCCTTACGTATTGTATTAAAAAAACCCATCGTATATTAAAAAAACCACTTATAACTTGGAATGTCAATATAAAAAATGTCCTAGTCTAGAATGGTGGTTTTAATTGGCTCTTATTGCGTATAGCGTCGTATCCCTTTTTTGTGATCGAATACAAACCCCGAGGACAGATTTAAAACGTAATAATAAGCTAAAGCCTGCTGGAGGAATTATGTACATAAAAAAAAAAATCAAAACCAGTTGTTGTTTAGAGATCCTTTGTGACAACAATTATACATTTTTATGAACAATTTTTTTCTTGCAGCATGCTCTATTTAATATTTTACATTTTTCTTCAAAAGATAAATAAAGTTATTTTAAAATGAATGATTTATTTATAAATAAATACATTAATTTGGATTTCATAAAAATTATATTCAAATAACATAATTATTAGCTTTTTTATTTAAAAAAAAAAAAAAAAAATTAATATTTATTTTTCATGTAATTAATAATTATATACACATGGACTGTTTATGCAGGTACTAACATGTATACTGTTTACGACTTATAAATTGTTTTAAAAATGGTATATAATTAACTCTTAGGTACATTGATCAGATAATGTGTAAAATATAATTTAAAATGAAAACAATGAAAAGTTATTAATGAAACATATTATAATTCTCAGTTTCAATTTCAATATTAAGAATAAAATATTATTTTACCTATTAAATATACTACTATTTAGTAATGTTTTTAAAAAATTAGGTTCATGTCTCTTAAACATTTTTATTGAGTTGATTATTAAATATGATATCTAAATTATTTATTTAGTGTCGTTAAGCTTAATAACTACTAATTATGGTTAAAATACCAGATGTATGCAATATCGTTTTATAAAATGGTTACAGTACTTACTATGAACATAATATAATATCTGTATAAAAATACGCGATAATATTTATGGTTATGGTATTATTTAAATATTCTATAAGAATTATAATTATTTCTTTTTTTTTTTGAGTTTTCGAATTTTTTAACACATGATTTAAACAAAACGAGTATTATATAATTGTTTTTGTTACTGTTCTTAATTTTCAGCACGTTTAGAAAAATTCTCGGAAGAAGAATTTCAACAGAAATTAATAGAATGGCAATTGAAGGAGCAACAAAAGAAACAACAAAAGGAAAAGAATCAGAAAAAACCAAATACTCCAGAAAAGAAACAGAAAAAACTAAATACTCCAGAAAAGAAACTTGCAGGTATGTGTAATTAAAAAACGAATATTAAATTATGTGGGTAATACTAATTATTATATAGTTTAATAGTAGTGACATAACTGATATTATGTACATTATATACATATTTTTTATTTGTAGTTTTTCGTAGGATTCAATTAAAGTATTTTCAAATTATAAATAATAGCAAATATATATCCTTAGAAACTAAAATATTTAAATGGGTTTAGATTTCTTCAGTTGTTATATTCATCGTTAACTTAAATATGTGTAAATATTATATTTTATTGAAGTAAAATAAAAAAAATCAATGTATATATGTTATGAATTTGTAATTAAATAATTAGTTATAATTTTACAAGATTTTATACTATATATAGCCATCGTGTTGTGTGCGATCACTGTAGTCATTGTATAGGTAGGTACTACTGTTTTGACTTTTTTACCAAGTAATATTTTAAATTGTTTCTTTACTAGCTTACATCATTAACTAACTTCGACGTTTTTAAAAAATTGAAAAATCTAAAGTTGATATTAAAATTCATGTATGCCTATTTATAAAAAGTACTGTTTAGTATAATATCTATATAAGATATATTTTTTACTGTTTTATTCGCGGGATAAAAAAAAATCGTGTGTGTACATATACATAAATACATATATTATCATATATACACCTTATGTCCTTATTATAATGATATTAGTATAACGTATAATAATTTAATATATTAGATACAAGTTTATTTCAGTTGGTATCAGCTTTCATTACTATAATTTACTTTAAGTTAATATGTTATTGAATTATTCTGAAAACAATATATATATATATAATACATGTATATACGATTTAACCGGAAAAATTTCTGTTGGCTTTTTCGGAAAATGATGAATATAAAAATAACGAGCGTAGCGATGACCGTTAAAAAAAGGGGGAAAGGGCGTATCCACGGCAACGGATGCGGAAAGGCGTTACTATTATCACGCTGGCTGCCGTCCCGCCGCGCGTCGTTGCCATGGCAACTGGACTTAGGACACCTTCAGACTATGGTGTCAGCAGACCCTACGACTCTGCTGCACACACAATTTTACTCGTGTTTGTGTATAATGGTATATGCGTGAATATATGTTATATAATAGCTATGGCTGTGTGTGTGTGTGTGCGCGCGCGCGCGTATTGAAAAGCGCCCAGGGGGTACATCGGGGTTGGAAACTTGCTAAATTAGTCGGCCGTATCCTGATCCCTTTTGTCCTTTTACCACGCTCGTAACTCGTCTCCAAAAAGCACTTCGTCATGTACAATATAATATATATATATTATTGAGCTTAATGGGACTGGTGATAGTAAAAGACTGGAGGGTATAAATATATATATATATTTTACAACACAATGCAAATGACATTCGGTATTCTCAAAGAGGAAAAATATATGAATATAATGTTAGTAGGTATACATGACTATTATAAGCAAATTAACACGAGTTGGGGTAAAGATATGTGCAATTTTACCTTTTATTTCGAGAAGCCGGTATCTTTATAATATATCATAATTTGTATTATATAAGCATATTCATGTTTATAGTAAGTATAATATATTGTTATGAATTATCAATTTTAACCTTCTATACATACGAGTATACGTATACATTCGGATACTTCACTGTAATATATATTATATTTATATACGTTAAAATATTAGATGTGCATTAATTTTGTTTTTGTTTAGTTTATTATCTTTATTTTTCGTTAAAATGTTTGTAATTTTATCAAAAAAAAATAATAATTATTCATAATACACCTATATTTTTATGAACATTAAACTTTTAATTACTCGAAAACCATTCAGCAGTTATTATATTTATTAAGTTAATTTAGATTATACTCAAAATACGTCAATTAACTATTATTTTAATGAACATTTTGAAGTATGATGGCATTTTAGTTTTTTAAAAATATTCTGTGGTAGTTGGTATTTGATTTCCAGGTACATTCGTGGATAATTAAACCAATTTCACGTGATAGTAGTAATTGTACTATTGTAGTATGGTAGAATGTGTAGAGTTTTTAGATACGTGAAAATGACCAAAAGTATACTACTTATGTTTGCCAGTATTAGCAGCCAAATAAAATATAGTAATGTTATTGATATTTTTAATATTTGTTTTTGGCATTAAATTTTTTTTATTATTTATCGAAAACAAAATATATATTAAAATCAAAATTAAATTAGTTACAGAATTAATTAACTTACCTCCTGTAAGCGTATACAGCTTATGGTGGTGATAGACAGCTATAATTACTGTTAATGCTATAAATATAATAAATAAGAACATAGTTTAAGTATAAATTAATACTAAAAATCAATGCTATAAAATCGGACAATGTAAAATCTTGATTTTAAGATTATAAGAAAATATTCTTAAGAGAGAGAGAAAAGGAGTCTTTTTATATGGTACAATCTTATGATAAATAAATAAATAAAATAAATTAGATACTATAGGTATAACAAATAAAATAAACTGCTTAATATCACCGCAATTTATTAATAATTCAACTATATATAAAATAAAATGTGTCAACTGATATTTACTTATCATCGTTATAGTTATTTATTTTTTCTATAGAAATGTAGACCATGACTATTATAGTATTAAAAGGGATTTATTATACATAATATGTAAACAAACAGTGTTTTTTCATTTAAATTTAAACATTTACTTAATAAAATATATTATACAAAAAATATGAACGTATTAATTCAATTTTTTACTTACCTATAAATAAATATATCTGTATAAATATTTACTGTAATATTTTCTAATTAAAAATCGCTAAATATTTAATTCATAGTAAATAAGATCCATTGATTTTTGCCGACTTTATTTTTATTTTTTTTGTGATTAACTATTTCTATTGTGTCTTAATAGCGTGCGTAATTCCTTTTGTTTTTTTTTTTTTTGTTTCTGCACTCGTGACTTTGCATTATAAAAACACGCAAAACAAAACCAAGTTAATCGGCTTCTTTAGAATTCGCAAAACCCCTTTCATTTCTTTGATATTAAAAACAAAAGATACTAGGCAATTTTTTACAAAACACCTTGTACCGGCTGATGCAGTAGTGTTCCTGACGGCGGCGCGTCAGTCGCGGCTTTCTTTTGACGTAATATATGAACGAGATACGATTACCTCTATATATACACTTATTGTGTTGTTCACATGTGCCTTATCGTTTTTCTCATATCCTTTCCTTGTTTAAGCGTTGGCTGATCTTTAACAATGATATTACCGAGCAAGAGACGGTCAAATGCTTCTGAACACAAATGGATGTAACAATAAAATACACGGGGATTTCTGAGATTATTTTGCGAAGGGTTCTCTAAAACTGTGTATAGGTATACACGTATGTGTAGACGTTTACTAATATTTTCCATTCATGTTGCTCATTTTTTTTGATCAGATTAGAGTTTTAAACCGGATGAAAGGATCAATTAGTATTTGTTTTTTTCAACTTGATAAAACACACATTCGTAATAATTTCCAATTCATTAAATTTTATACAGATAATAGAATCATAATATCATACATATGAATAATTTCAAAACCAAAATATGAACCTGTAATTTATTTTTAAAATTTTATGAAGTACGATATAACATTAACTATAATATCTTAGTATATCGTTTATAATATATAAGTTTATTTTGACGAATTGATATTTAATCCAATGTGTACATAAATTAGTAATTATTTAGTTCATCACAACTACATGATTGAACTGGACGCTTAACTAAGCTTAGTCAATTTCAAAAACCCGCTGCACTAACCACATTCAGTTGTGCTCCATAAATTATTGGTATTATTTATGTTTGAACTAATGTATGATAATTTATTTTTATTTTAGTTTGTTTTGTCATTTTCAATATTGTACTATAACTATATTATTTTATATTATATAATAATTGACTTTACTTATAAATAAAAAAATTCAGGCAAGTGGATACCGTTCTGTTGTGCATTATTTATCGAGTGGAACTCGTTATTGAATTAATCTCTTTAATGGATTTTGTTAAATTTGAATTCAGTGATAAATCGTCGTACAAGATGAAAAATGATTCCGATGAAAGAAGATTGCAGTCTTCATTTTGGTAACATAACAATTATTTTAATTATTTTAGATTTGTGTATAAATGTCAGTTTTTTCTTAAATTTTGTTTGCTTTTCTTGGTTAAAAAAAAGTTCTGAGTATTTTTAATGCTGACTTCTCTAAAGTACAAACTAGATCCTTTTTTTTATCAAAACCACTCTCAAAATGAAAACTGAAACATTTTATCGACTACTTAACACAGACATAGATATCACTGTAAAATCAATACATTCTTCGCTCTGATCAAAATCTAAAATCATATTTTGTTGTTAATCTAATGTCGAAATGAAATGTTTTTATGATATGTAAGTATTTATAAAGCAGTATCGAGATAAAATCAAAGGTACTTAAATGGTCACGTAAACTACGCCCAAATGATCTTTTTTTTTGTAAACTGCGCCAGAAATTATATCTATGTTAAAAAAGTTGTAATGTAAACTGCGCCCGACAACTTAAGTTGTGTCCTGTTCGTAAAATTTACAAAATTTTTGATTTATTAAAGTCTCTATATGATTGTACACTTTTTCAATTATATCACAGAAATTTAATTTTCTTCTAAAAATACCAACACATTATCGAATAATTATTGTATTCTAAAAAAAAAAAAAAAATTACAAAATTTAGTTGATTAATATGTATAATAGTGATAAGCCGTTGATTTTTAAAATTTTACCCGGGCGCAGTTTACATAATATTAACACCTTTTTACACTTGATAAAAATTCGGGCGCAGTTCACAATCGCCGGTAAAAAGTACACCCGACTGTGGACAAACACACGGCCAGCAGCATCATCGCTTCAGGTATACAATGTGCCTACATATACCAGTATACCAGTATACCAGTATACCAGTATACCAGTATATTACACCGTACGCGAATGGATATGATTCGCGCGTGGCGGGCGCGGTGGCGTATCGTAAGAGCAACGAGGAGGCGCGCGGGAGAGCGATTTATATTTCAAGTGTGAATAACACGGCGCGTAGTATCCCTTGGCAACGAGAAGCCGCGACAGGCCGACCGGCGTACAACGCGTCCGTTTATAAAATATATATATGAAATTCTATTCTGAGCGCGGCGGCAGCGGACGTGTCGTCGTCCGTGGACCGCGTGGCGTCCAATAAAAACGCGCCGGGCCGGACGCGCGCCGCGAAGTCCGGTGGCCGCCGTGGCGACGATAAAATGGCCGCGCGCGTGTCGATCGATATAGGTATATATACGCGGTGTGCGGCACGCCGCCCCGCACAGCTCTTTGCCGCCCGCTCCGCCGACCGCCCTACACGGCTACACAGCGTGCCCCCGCGGCCGCTTCCGGCCGGCGGTTGCGATGCGGACCGTGCGCGACACGTCATAGCCGAATATATTCGGTGACGGACCGCTGGGGAGCCGCTCCGGATACGCCGTCATCGCTGCTGCAGCGTAGGATTTTTAGTGTGTATCGACTCAAAATGTAGTTTCGCATCTCTAGAAACGTGTTAGTTCACTAACTCGAATTGAATAAATATTGCTGTTAAATCTATTGTATTTAACAGCATCTATATAAGAAAACAATTATCATTAATATTTATAGATTGAACATTTCTCGGGATTCGCAGTCGATATCGTACAGTACATAAATTATTCTTTATAAAATCGATGGTATTTCTAAACAATTTCTTATAAAGATATACCCTAAACTGTCGAAAAATAATTATATCATTACTTGTTTAGGTACATACCTCTATCATAAACTTATGGGCAAATTGATAAACTTGGGTTTGTATCCGACAGAGGTCTCAAATACGATGTTAAATTATTTATTTTAATTTAATTTACCGATTGTTATTTATAATAGTTCTTTTGTGATCTATATATATAGGTATTAGGTACCAATAGTCTATAACGAAATTAAAGTATTTAGTTATCAAATTACATGTTTCCGAGCGGAAATAAATACAATTATGTCCAAATATTATTCATCGTTAACAAGTTAACATTAATAACTATTAACTAGTTAACATATTTAATTCACTAAATATTTAGTATTATTTGGAAAGAACTATTTCTATCAAAAGTCCTATCTTTTATTTAGTGCATGAATTGTTTATGTTTTATATATCTGCATGTAACATATTATAATAAAATTGTACTGTATTTTAGATAATGATTTTTGAGAGCTACTATAATATTAGATATTATTTGTGAATCATCTTTATTGATGTTTTTAACTTTGTTTGTTGTTAAAAATTTTAAATTAAAATGTATAATACTATACTCATTTTACTATAATATATATATATATATAAAATGTTATTTTTATTTTTAAAAGATTATAACTCTCAACTTCTACATAAGTTACAGCTTAAAGAAGTAGATATTATTGTATTTATATATTATATCATGTGTGTATTATACATGAAAAAAAATATTTATACAAGAGAAAAAATATGTTTATATGAAACGTTGTTTAAGAGATTAAGACTTTTATTCATTTATTATGTAAATGTGTGATATAACACAAAAGAATAAAATATATTTTGTTAAAGTAAAACAAGTACTTATGTTAGGTATATAATTCAACCCTTGTCCCTCTATTAATGCTTAAGAGTCTGCAAACAAATTTTAATTCAAAGACGTAGAAGTGTGTAACCTGAAGATTAATCTCAGGAAGTCTTTAAAAACTAAACATTAGTTTCTCTTTCAGAGAAGAAAATAACTTCTAAAACACTTGTGTAGCTTGTTAATTATAGTATCTTCTGGTTAAATTGTGTAACTTTTAATTATAAATTGTGTAAAGTATTTTCTTTTGTTAATCTAATTAACTAGTTTTTCTATAACCATGTTGAATATATCAATTATATATCGTTAAACGTTACTATAAATTAAATTTTTTTTTAATTAATACGTTATTAGTTATTACATACAACCATGGTATATAATTTATTTGTACATTATGTAAGTATTTAATAATTTTACTCAATTGAATAATCCTTTTATTAATGTCTTTCCATACATATATATATAATATATATATTATACATGGCTATACATTATATGTTATGTTAACAGTATTAAACCAACTGAGCACAGGGTTGGAATGTGCTTTAAGCGGTTTTGTTTAAAACTTTTTATACATTAACATTTAAAACTTTAAAAAAAAGAAAACATAATATTGTATCGTAATTTTTTCTATGAAATACATTCTGTTTGTAAATCACGATGTATACAATCATAGTGTAGATAATATAAGAATGATGTAATTTTATAATGACCTACTTATGTATGACATTAAAAACAAAGCATTGTTTGAATAAAAAAAAAACTGATAAAATCTTTAAAACATTTAAAAAATCGTTCAACACAAAAAAAAACTGTTTTTTTCTAACTCTGCAACTGACTGTAATATTTTCAACAATAAATATACGTATATAAATATTGTATCTACCAATATATAAAATATTGAAAGACCGTTAAAACAGTTGAAATACATATAACAACATTAATTATACGAAGAGGAAACGAATGTATATTGATAGGTTATAAGATATTTCATATTATATTGATGCATTTAATATTCTATACTTTATCATTATGAAAATATACTATTTCGGTATACCTTGTATATTTATTATATTTTATTATTATCGACTTATAATTTAATATAAATACACAAAGTAAAAATAATTTTATGTATATAATTTTATAATATATAGGCATATGTTAACGTATATATTGTATGTACCTAGTTTTTAAAATGTTCAATTCTGAACGGTCTATGTTGATCCGAACACGTGAGTACGTGCGATTAGTTACCTACTACTGATTTAACTTCATTATACAGTATAATGCATGTAACAATCCGTCGCACCCTATTTATTAAATAATGTATATTTTATATTTTCAAAAGTGTCTTTATATACATATAGAGTCAGTTTTAAGTTAATTATAATATATATAGTACATACATGCTCGTATATTGGCTGTGTCGCTGTATCGAAGGAAGAATACAGTGTACTGTTTTTGCTTGTTACTCGACGTCATCGCTCCCTTTCTTCTTCTATATTTTAACCGAGGCGAATAAAAAAAAAAAAAAAAATTAAAAAAATAAACCGAGAGAAAATTCTTATAATAACTCCTATATCAAGCAAATATCCTCCCTGGGGGGCTTTTCACAAAAGGATTTTTGTGAAACCCTCCGTTTTGTCATTATTAAAAATAAATGGGGAAGGAAAACGCGATTAATAATATCCCCACAGGGTGCAAGCAGTATATGGCGTATAATATCCGTTCCGGATAAGCTTGAATCCGTTTACATACAAACGAAAAGTTGGCTATCGTCGGATGATTTTTCCCCCTTCTTCGTCCTTACCCATCACTTATGCTGTACTGCATTCAATTATAATACCGGACGTCTTCGGCTTGTGAATATTTTATTTATTTTTATTTTACAGAAACGAACATTTCACCCGCTAAAAATAAAGGATTATGTTTGTCAACAGACGTCACTATCAGTGATGATTCGGAAGAAGAAATGGCCATATTTAAACAGCCCGTTAAAAAGAGAAAAATAAATAACAGCAAAGATTTGGTTAGTAGATTTTTTGACCAGGTATAATAATGAGCGGAAAAAACATTTTATTTATTATTTTTTTTTTTTTTGCTTACAGGACATGTCTAATGGCAAGAGTAAGTCGAATGATGATTCGATAATGACCAATGATTCCAGCGCTAACAGCAGTTTAATGACAGAAGACGAAGACGAAAATAATGAACTAAAAATAGAAAATAGTGAACCAAAAGTAGAAAATAATTTACCGAAAAAGTCTAAGTAAGATAATTTAAATAATACTATGATTTTAAAATCCTTCGATATTATTAATTCATCGTAGAATTTGTTCTGAAAGAAATTTTAATTAATTCTTCTTGATGCACAGTAAAACCTATTTATAACATATCTTCTGTAAAGCAAAGTTCATCTTCACAAAATCAATTGTCTTGGCTCAAATACTGTAGGTAGTGTAATTGATCATTTTTTAACGAAAAAATGTATTAGTCCCATACGATTCCGTTATAGAGAAGTATTACTGTACATATTTAATTTAATATTTAAACTCTATATAATTAACATTCAATTTAATTATTTTAGTTGTAACTATTAATTTTTTTCATTTATGTACCTATTACAATTATCTAGAAAATTATTTACATTAAACTTTTAGTTTACACAATTATAATACGTTATATGAAAAAATACGTTTTACGGCGTGGATATTTTTGTGGCAATGAAAAAGAACTAATACTCAACTTAAAATTTCAACGTAAGCCAATAACTGATTTCAAAAAGGCTATAAAAATTGCAAAATATATTTTAACAATTTATTTACTAAATACTATTTTACATATTAGTACCTATCTAGTATTATATTAAGTACATTTATTATTTTTCAATTTAATATATAAATCTATATTACGAGTATGATGAACATAGTGATTATTTATAGTATCATATAAAACAATATTAGTATAGACATTAGACACATTTAAATTAATAATTAATTTGTTATATTGAACTTAAGTACCTATAAAGTATAGGTGAGCAGAATATAATAGACCAATATCTTTGTACCACTTCATTTCGCAGTTCGGTTATCAAACTTCAAATATTTATAATTAATTAACTAGGTATTCATTATATCTTTCTGGACAACTATCAGAAACTTCTAAAATCTACATATACATTATATGACGACT
Organism: Melanaphis sacchari; assembly: GCF_002803265.2. Lineage (NCBI taxonomy): Eukaryota > Metazoa > Arthropoda > Insecta > Hemiptera > Aphididae > Melanaphis > Melanaphis sacchari. The sequence goes on from NW_020270769.1 coordinate 505,298, forward strand.
ATGTATGGACATAATATGATACATCAATACTGTTTTAATTATTCTTAAAAAAAATTTGGTAATTTAATTTATATTGTAACTAAATTGACAATAATAAGTAAATATTAATTAATTAGTATAGAATATGTAACAAAAAAAATTGTGAAATCAATAAATACTTTTTTAAATGGTACAATAATAATTGGACTATTATCTATTAGGAGCAGATAGCGATTATTCCAATACTTGTTAATTAAAATCGATTTACTTGACATAAAACAGATTTAATCAAGATTTATTTAAAAAAAATACTGATAAAAGATATGAAAAAAAGGTATTTGCTATTCTAACTAACTCTCTGGCGGATCTTAAAATGCTTTTATTGCAGTTGACATCGTCAAAGAACTGCTATAACTAACTACGTCAGTATATGCATATTGTAGTTTAATTGAACTATTTTTAAAGGCATTTAAACACGCTTAGTATATTCTAATGATGAAATAAGTAATTTGTGTATTAGGATTATGTATTTAATAATAAAAATACTTATGATAGATACATACATACATAGTTCCATTATTTAGAGTCTTACGTAAAAAAACGAAAATCATTAATTTTAAATTTAATATCTATACAATTTTTAATTATAAATACCTATTAGGTTTGAAAATTTAATAAATTAATAGATTTAATTAAATGACCATATATTATATGGTGTAAGTGTATTGATAAATTAGATATATACAATATACATTATATTTTATTATAGGTTTTTTTTTGTATATAGATCGAGAGATACACTTATACTTTATGTTCGTTTGAAATTCAAATCGATTGTTAATTAAACTTAAATCTTTATTTTATCAACGACTTTAGTTAATTTGTTGTAATTTAAAAAAACATATAACCTAATAATAATGACTTGAAACTATCTGTCATTAACTACTTATGTTATCATTTTTATTATTTAATTACTACTTATTAGATGATCGCTGTAAACAGATAATATCAGGGATAAGTTAAATTTCTATTTTCATTAATTTGAGTTTATTTTTTGTTGAATTGTCGAGATTAATTTCTAACTCAAATTAATTTTTCAAACTTTTCTAACATTTTGATAATCAGATAACTACATGATTAAATTATTATAATTTTAAATTAATTCCAAACTAGATTTTACAAATTTGGGTTTCGCTGTGTTAAGTTGTGCTACAATATTTAAATAAAAAAATAAATTATAAAAATAATATTTACTACCATACGTATAAAATCAATTCTAATTCAAGTACTCATTTTTCTTTGTGGATTAAATTATTTGTATTTCCTTTAGACCAATTACACCTGTGATATATTTCTGTACGAGAACCCATAAACAAATTGAACAAGTTATCAAAGAATTACAAAGAACTAGTTTCAATAACGCCAAGTAAACTAAAATGAAAACGTATCTTATTTATGATAATAAAATAAAATATATTTATTTATCCTTCATTTAGAAGTTGCGTGTTAGCAAGTCGTGAACACACGTGTATTCAAGATTCTAATATATACTACCCTCAGATATCATACAAATCAAAAACTGAATTATGTAAGGATTTATTAGATCCAAGAGCGGTAAGTGTACAATTCAGTGTACGATTCTGATGTATCAGACTTTATTTTATCCCGTCAAATGTTTATATATACGATTTCATGTGTATTGTAAATACAAAACTAATGCATTATTCTTAACATCGAAATAAGACCCCAACTAATATAATTGTAACTGGTTTAGCAAAACATTTGTGTACCTATACACTTTGAATCCTTATTGGCCATTGTTAATAAATGCCGGTGGGCATACATGACAATTGAATGCACAATAAAATGTACCGTATCACATTTCATCGGTAGGTACACAAATAGTGCAAATATTACTATTGACAGATTTTTTTTTAGTTATTATGCAATGGGAAACATTATGGGATATTTTGAGTTTTGGTATTTAGTTCAGAACTTGGAGTATCATGTATTTAAGTGATCAAATCTTATCACAATTTTTAACTAATTATACAAGCATATCAAAATTAAACTGTATAGTATAGCATGATACCTATATTTTTAAACTAGATAAATTTCAGACGGGCTTAATGGTGATATAAATTTTAAATTGCTGCTTATCAGATAATAGGTATGATTAAATTTGTTAAAAAAGTATTAAAAACATTGTTTATGATTTTGTAATATTTGTTTTATTCTATTTAAAATAATGTCTAGTTAATCTTACATTGCTTTGCCCGTAATAAATTAAACGCTTGTAGATTTATTCATTCTTAATTCTATTAAACGTAAACTGCACAAATTTTGAATATACTTATTGGTTTATTGATTTTTTTTGACCTAGTATAAAATACATGCCTACTATCTGTTATAAATATCCCTCATAATCACTGTTTTATTTTCGTTAACTAATGGCAATAATATACAATACAAATACAAAAATAATTATTTTTCCTGAGTTAACTATATTCAACATTATTATGTATTAAAAATTAAAAAGTAGTCTATAACAATGTGGATCTCGCTAATCTATTTACAACAATTGTATAATCGAAAACTGTTGATCTAAATGAGAAACATCGGTTTAGGTCTTAGATTTTACATAGGTAGTTTATATATTTATTAATTATATCAAACACTTCACAGCGTTGTTTGGGATAAATTAAAGAATGATAGTAAATATTGTCCAATCATAATAACTAGTTTATTTTCTGTAACCAATAGCAATCTCATACAAACTAAAAAATATTTGTTTTTCGTTATACCTATCAAAAATCTACGTGTAAGTCTTTTTAAATTAAATATTTAAAAAATTGGCTTCAGGTTTCTCATCCTTCGGTATATAATTAACTATGAGCCAAATTTTTGAACCAGTTGCGCGATAGACTCGTTAAAGAGACCCACCATACACTTAAGAATTGTGTTTTATTAGTATACACTAAATATACACACTATTAAAATATATAAAATGTACTTGTACACTTTAAACTTTAATTGCGTCCAAATTATTATTTATTATTAAAATTACTCACGGCGGTTAGTTTGTGACTATCAGTATCAACACAAACCTAACTTAAACATACATTTATTAACAGCTATTTTTCAATATAGTAAAGAATTGTTAAAAATATATAAATAATTATTCTAGATTTATAAACTAAACGTATCTTTTTATTCATGAAAAATCTTTTGCATAAGTGCAAAAATCTTTAACTAGAGAAAACATATTCATAAAAATTAAAATTCCTCCTTAGATAATAATTATATTTAAATAAGGTTACTCCGACTTCGTCACTATATTCCGGGTTATTTGCCGGTCGAAAATTATATAGATATTTGAAAACTGCATTGGGTATTTTTTAGATTTTAAGTAGATCGATGACCGAATGTATAGATTTTAAAATGATGTGTATTTTTTATCTGTCTGTTATCACCTTTTGAAACTATAAAAAAACTGCATAGATTTTGATCAATTTGGTACTTAGGGAACAAAATAAAGTTCATTTCTTAATAATTAAGGGGAAATACGTAATAATAGAGCCCATTAGGTATTTTTACGCTGGTCAAAAGTGTATTAAACTTATCGTATTATTAATAATGAAATAAATTGTGAAAATATGAATACATCATAAAATTATAGATTAAATCTATGATAAAATATATTTAGTAATATAGATTCTAAATGTTCGCTCAAAATCTCTTTTCGATTGCAATGATTTATGAATGAATTTAAATTTAGCGTAAGTGTTATAATTTACAGTGACTTACACATTGACGAAGTATACTTGAAACCTATTGTACGGCTGAGAGTAGGTTATTTACTATTCAAAATGGCTATAAAAATTAAAGTTTTTACCATTCGATTTGAAATAAATTTAAAAGTTTATGTTATAAAACTAATTAGCTAGAACATTTAAATTAAAGTTAAACGATAAAATTAAAAATGTTATAATTATAGAACTGTAAAATTGTTAAAAAAATATGTTTTTTCTTTAGCTTGCTGTAACATATTTTAGTTTCCTTGATATAAAGTTTGAATTAACTACTAATGAACTCAATTTTGAATTTGTTATAATTTTGATTTATTAGATATTTTTTATTTTTTAATACTTTTTTTGATATTTTTAATAATTTATGTCAATCAAAAATGTTTTTACCCATTGTATGTATTATTTATACTTGAATTTCATAGTATTAGCTGTCAGCTGAAATTTTATGTATTTATAAGATTTTTAAATATATATTTTGGGATTTATAGTGCATTTTATACAAATTTTTTTGAGATTTTAAACACATTTTTAAAAACTTTTTTCAACAATCCAAACTATATCTTCTTCTTCTTCTTTTTCTTCTACTGGCATTTCTACTCTCTAAGAGTTTTTGCCGCTATTACTACATTACCATTACTTTTAATCCAAACTATAGCAAAATAATAATATGTTTAAAATTTAATCTGTAAATTTTTTCAATTTACACATTATAAAAAGATTAAAAAAATATATTAATACGCGTATGTCTTATGCTGTAGTTTTTGTACTATAAAAGCAATAATAAAATGTTACTTTATCTTTTAAATTTTTAAGTAGGAGTATTATTACAATATACTAATTTTAATGAGACAAAATTTCAAAATTAACTTTTTATTTTTGATATTATTAATTTTCAATACCTAGTGTACTTTATTATTCTTTTTAAAGCTTTTTAAACGATATCCTATTTTTTTTTAATATTTATTTATTTTTAAATGTATAAATCACTTATTACAATTAAGTGTTATGTTTATAAATTTTATGATTGGTCAATAGATATAGATATTTAGAAATGCAAGTGATCACATTTCGTAAATTACTCACTGATTTATAAAATTACTTGAAACAGAAAGACATATATTAGTGAAAACTTAGCAACTATGATTAACCATGTTATTAATGAGTAATGACCTTTTATAGCGAAAGCGTGTTTAGTAATTTACATTTAATTTCAAAAGTTTTAATATTAGAAGAAATAATTAATTATCAAATTTAAAAGTAATATTTGAAAGGTTTTTTCAATACTTTTATTTTAAACTTTTAAAGCTAGTTATATTACTATGTAAAATATTACAATATAAAAATGCTCAACTTAGACGTGTTGAACGTGAATTCGATATATTACGCGCTTGTATGTTTGAAATATTAAAGGTGGGTATAACGTTTAAAAAGAAATAATACCTACAATTAATTATTAAATACTTATATAAATTAACTTATAAATACTGTAATTTTCAATAATTATTAAGTTTATTTTGGAATACCATCTTTAGTATTATATGAAATTTAATTTTTTAACAATTACGTAATGAATTGATTTAGTTGATTTGTGTTCGATTAGAGACGGAGAAATTCGATAAAATTAAAGAGAGCACTTGATAGGTGTAATTATTACGATAACGGTGGTGTGAGAATAAGCACGTATGGTCAACTAGCCAAGTTTGGAGTACCATCTGTTTGGGATGTTGAAGACATAGTGCGTTTGGGCATTACTAAACATTCTTGTCCATACTATGGAACGCGATTATTGCTTAAAACTGCCGAAATCGTCTTTTGTCCTTACAATTATATCATCGATCCGGTCATCAGAAGTACAGTAAGTGTACAATATATTTTATTCTTTAATAATTCAGTGTGTTTATTATTATGTGACATAAATCATCATTATATGTATGATTTGTATTATACATATACATATATCAATTTTTTCTATATAAAATATATATTTTACCTAACCTGGGGATATATAGAATATAAATTATTTGTAGACAAATCGTTATGTTTATAATATGAATTACAACGTACATAGAATGACGATTTACGTTACATAATATGAATATAATACATACAATACATCGTTTTAAATTATTTTGTTGAATATTGTTATTTGTATAATTAAAAATTGACTAAAATTTGTTTTAAGATGAACCTGAAACTTAAAGGCCATGTGATAATTGTAGACGAAGCTCATAATATCGAGGATCAATGCCGTGAAGCTGCAAGTCTGCAATTAGATCAGACGCTTATGAATTTAGCCAAAGCAGACTGCGAAAAAATATACAAATCTTGTGGTAACTCAGTGACTTACGGAAGACTGGTAAGTGTTTAAAATATCTATCGAGTATATTTATTTATTGAATATATTATCAATAATTATAATCTACAATTTGTAACATCGTTATACATTTAAAGTGCATGCAATTACAATAGAAGATGGCATGAAATTTAATGTACAATATAATACATAATACCTCAAAAAAATAATAATTTTACTGTTGGCTGTAGGCTCGATATTTGTCCGATTTGTCAAAGTGGATTGATCAAAAGTCTGGTGATATTAAAAATTACGACGATTATAATCGTGGCGTTTTATCGTGGTCTGGCACATACACCATAGCCAGTTTTGATGATTTTGGTGTCGGTTTGACGGCCTTCGAAATGTTTAAAGTGTGTACATAGTTCAAAACTAAAATTTCCTTAGAATTGACTATAAATTATTATTATTTTTTTTTCTAGAAAGATTGTGAAGTAGCGCTGGCTGATTTGGTTGAAGAAGGTGAACCCGATGAAACAAAAAATAGTAAAAAAGAAAATGTAGAAAATGAATTGAGTGATAAAAATGAAAATGAAATGATAGAAAACCATTCATCTAAAGATCAAAACTCTGATTTGGTTATTACGAATGCTACTAAAACTTTATTGTCGTCGATTTGTTCAGTGTTTAGTTTGTTTTATGATGAGAAGTACAAATATGATTACCACGTTTCCTTAGCGAAGGTCATGCAATTAAAAAAATTTGAACACAAAGGACGAGGAGTAAGTTACATATAGCTTTTTATTGAAGTTTATAGAAAACAACATTAATATAACTTAAAATCTATAAGTATAGCAAAGTAGTATGACAAGTGTGGAGGAAAGTATATAAAAATATGTTTATATAAATTACTTTATATTGACTAATTCTACAAAGGTATAATGTGTATATATTCCTTAGGTAGATTTTTAAGCATAATTTGTCAAACTCTTGAAAAAGGATTAACAATTAAACATTACGTGAAAATATTAAAAAAAAAATTATGAATAATAATGGTGAAAATAAAAATAACCAATAAGAGTAGGTATAATCGTTAACATGAAAGATTCACTGTCGTATTATTTTTGAAAAAGATGGGCAGAATTAAAAATTAGGTACTGGTTATTACAAAATGAAGTAGAACATGTATAATAATGGCGTGATCACATTATATCACATATCACATATTTAATTTCTTTGATTAAACACGTATATTTTTTTATTGATCTGAATAATATTAGTAGCTATTAATTACATGAAAAAAATATTATTATTATTATATTATTTTTCAATAATCACATTTTTTTTGTAGGTTCTAAGGTATAATAAATTAAATAGTATTGTAATACAAATATGTGTAATGTTGGTGTACCAACGTTATTAATTAAAATATAAATATATTATTTATATCATTAAAATATAGCATTAATAAATTAAATTAAGATTTCGGTAAATTCTGAACGATATCGATATTTAAAATTATATCATTGCCCATCACTAGTAGCTAATTAGTATACTTGGTGATTCATTTATTGAACAGCACTTTTTTTTAAATTACATATATATCTACGATAAGTATGTGTGACATGATAATCGATATTTATTTGGGGAGGGCCTAATATTTATATTAAAAATAGTGTTTAATAATATAATAGAATTTGTATGCAATTGTACCCTTAAACATTTTAAAAATATGGCTCATGATTGTTTTCGTGGCACTTCGCAGATCTCGACGGGCATAGACGGATGGATTAACAGCGGCGATGCGGCGGAACCCAATGACTCGCGACCGGTGTGGAATAATGTGGTCAGCTTCCTGTGTTTGAACCCGGCAGCCGTGTTCGACGGACTTAAATCGACGGTACGCAACATCATCCTCACGTCCGGCACTCTGTCGCCGATGCAATCGTTCCAGTCCGAGCTTGGTACGCAGTTTCCGATTGCCCTCGAGGCATCCCATGTCATCAAACAAGACCAGTGTTGGGTGTCGTCGGTGGGCGTCGGGCCGAGTGGTACGGACCTGAACGGTCAGTTCCAAAACATTAACACGTACAGTTATCAGGACGAGATGGGCAAAGTACTGTTGGACGTGTGTGCCGTGGTGCCACACGGCGTGCTGTGCTTCATGCCATCGTATACGCTCATGGATAAGCTGTACAACCGGTGGCAGGTCACCGGACTCCTGAACCGCCTCAGCCAGATCAAGGTGGTCATGTGCGAGCCCCGCCGGGGCGACCAGCTCGAGGAGTTGATGGCCAAATATTACGCTGCCGTCCGGGGGGATGAGGGCGGCCCGCGTGGTGCGCTTTTCCTAGCCGTGTACCGCGGAAAAATCAGCGAGGGGTTGGATTTCTCAGACAACAACGCTCGAGCGGTAGTAGCCGTAAGTTTCCAATGTAAAAATCACATGATCTCTCTCGCGATTTTTGAAGATTATTTCTTATAATTTATTTTCACATCAAACAATATCGTTCATATTTCCAAAAACTAATGTTGTTTTATTCAGGCCAGTGGCGTACCTAAAAAATTTTTGAATGAATTAAATATTAAATATTTTACTATTAAATTATAAAAATGAAAAATCTAATGGCAGTCCTGGAAACACAATATTTAACCAGGAAAAAGTTTAAAGCACTAACATACTTGTTAACTATTGTACATTAAAATCATTTCTTTTTCACATACTGTAATATTATTATTTACATGCACTGAATATACTAAATAATAACTAATTATAACACTGAATCCATAGTTTTTTTCTTCCATTAAACATATATTATTTCATCAACTTTAATTTTTCTGTGCCTATAAATGTTAAGTAACTCAAATTAGCCAACTAACCGTTCTTTGATTTTATCTGACTTTAACCAAGCGTTTAACTCGTGTTTGAAGATGCAAATATAGGCTATATAATTTTAGATTCATAATCTAAATTAAATTTATTTTAAAAGTATAAAATTTTGACTCAATATCATACTTGAAACACATATCGGTACCTACTTCTGTTTTAATTTTGGCAGGATTAAATGGGACTTAATAGAAAAAAAAATTGTGCAAATACTGCAACATTGTTCTTTCTCGGTACTTTGATGCTGTTGTCACAAAAAGTCATAAGACATGTCATTTTCATTTCCGTGGGAGATTTGTTTTATTAATTTTGAACTTATGATTTTTATTTTTTTTTTTTAGGTTGGCATTCCGTTTCCGAATTATAAAGAAGAATCCGTTAAGCATAAAAAAGATTACAACAACAAGCACCACAAGAACAAAGGGCTGTTGCCCGGCTGGGAATGGTATCAGATACAGGCCTATAGAGCTTTGAATCAGGCACTCGGCCGGTGCATCAGACATAAGAACGATTGGGGTGCTATCCTATTGGTGGACAGTAGGTATGAACAGCCCAAGAACCAGACCGGACTGTCGAAGTGGATAAGAGGAAGGGTAACGATGCTTGTTTATATACTCTATATAATACGTAGTCGTGCGATCAGTGACTAAACTATTTACAAACCCATGTATTAAAAAATATCAGAGGATCCTAATTTGTATGATATTTTTCATAAGCTCTGTTCCCTCAAAAAAATTAAAAATTCCAATAACTTTTAAAATTTTCACTAAATATTTATGTAATAAAAAACATAAAAATATGGTTAAAAAAAAAAAATTGGTCAAAATATTAATGAAATATTTATTAAATTATAATACTAACTTTAAAATTAGGCTATTAGTATTTTAAGTGTACTTGTTAGAAACACTTAAAATTCACCGTGGATACTGTAGTATGGTATTTTCAGTGCTTGTTTAATTTTTACTTTCTTTAATGTTTGAAAATGAACCTTATATGATTTTTTTAAAAGTTCTGACTTTGTTCAGGTTGTTTAAAAAGATGGTTGTAAAACAGTTACTTTTTTATTGTAGTTACAATAAATTACAATGAACAAAAAATCATATTTGAATGAAATCTTAAGTATTTTCATTAATTTTCAATGTGAAATAGAGTTTGTACTCATAGACTTGTTGCTTTTTGTCCATCGTGCTACCTAATTGTTACACTAGTGTATAATTATTGTATTAATAACAATTATTAATGTTTTTCAGGTCGAAAATAATGGTTCATGGTCAACAATCATGACCAAACTTAAGAACTTTGTAGAGACGAGACAGCTGCACGACTCTACTGCAGCAGCTCTAACTTAAATGTTATTTTTGTACATTCTTATAAGACTACAACACCTCATTTAACTCATTATTTATACATTATTAGTTATAGTTTTCTTATTGGTGGTTATCATCAGTAAGCAAAATACATAAATGTATAATAATAATAATAATATTTATTTTTCTATTACCCATTTCGTGTTTTATTAATTTAATTATCAAATGTTATTTGGTTTTTTATTTATTTGTTTTATCAATACTTAATAAATTTGTATTTTGCGTATTTTGGATGCCATTTATTTCTATACTGTTAATTACCTATAATTTTGTTTAAATTACAAAGAAAAACTTGAAAAATCCTTATATTCATTGTTCTTCATTGTATATTTAACTCAGTACAAGTATTTAATGTATCATGATTTTTAATTTTTAAAATTACATAAATAATATTATTTCAATCACTCTACACATAATTAAATGAGTACCTAAGGTAAAGATAACTTTAATTTATTGTATTGCCCAAAATAATTATATTTAATCGTCTCTAACGCATGTTTATGTACTTTTTTCAACTTATCAATAATAAAAATTACAAATTTAGATATATTTAGACTAACTTTAATCAATAGAGCAAAAGGTAATTGATATTTTTTCTTCTTTGAATATAATATTATCTTGATATAAAAAAATTGTAATTAGTAAAAGTGTCACCATACATTGTTCTTTCAACAATCTTAAAATATTAAAATTCAAAGGGTATACACTATATACAAATAAATATCTGTCTCAACTCCAAATCTTAGTTGGTGCATCAGTATACATCTGATAGATAGGTATGTAGATCCAGAAACAAAATAATGATATCCTTGTTCCCATTGATCTTTGGCTATAAACTAATAAACTACTAATCAATAGTTCTGTAAGTATAATTATGTATTTAATTTCACCTCTAATTCAATGCCTTAAGAATTTAAACACGTAGGTTCACTCATTTGTTAAGTTTTGTACAACTGAAGTTAGAAAATTGTCTTATTATTATTGTAAAAACTCAATAAAGAAATAAATTGTATACACAAGCGCTATCTAGAGACAAAAACAAATTTCAGTTGTAGGTAGTTCACATGAGCATTTGAATTACAATTTATGACATAGACTGCGTTGTTTTTAACATATTTTTTATTAGTGTTTCGGTTTTGTAATTAAAAACTGGTGACCAGTGTAAGATCGATCGTTACAGTATTGCTGAATCCCATATTCATGTAGTGCAAATTGGAAATGCCCTACCTCATAATATTTTGATGGTTGGTGAGTGATTCAGTGATTGGGTTAGTGACTTATAATAAATTATAAACAAAAATAATTTATAACTAACTTGGCCGGTAAATTGCTGATTATTCGACTTTCAATGAAAATTACATCAGGTCCAAATTACATACATTTTTAAGATGCTCAAATTATTTGTTAATTTATTTATTTTTTATTTATTCAATGCACAATGAATAGGCGATCCGTTTTCGAAGGATCAAATTTTCAAACCGTATGACAATGGATTTTAAATAAGATCAAACGTACAGTATTTTTAAATGTAGGACACCTTATTTATTTTTAAAAAAAATGTTTTTACATTTTTTTTTGTTAATTAATTTTACAAGTTTATTTTTAGTTATGTGAGTTTTATTTATTTAGAATTTGGTGACACTCACGATACTCGAGAAGTCTCAGTGCTTGACGATACATTGGTTGCAGATGTGAATAAATTGACAATAATTATTTTCGACGGTTGGCTGAAAGCGCTTATCTGCGATTTTATCTGAGTAAATAGTGATCGTCCGCCAAGACCAAACAATACATAATTATTTTAATATTTTTAATCGTTATAATGAATTGAAATACCTAGCTGCGGAATTACAACTTTATTTAGTATTAATTATTTTATATTGTTAATGAGCCTGATGATCATTATTTATTTGTCTAACTACTAGAACTATTAAACTTTACAAATATAATATTAAGAAACAAACTGGTGCACGATAAATTAATAAAAATGTAATGAATTATTCAGCTAACTATATTAAAGTTGTAAAAGAACAAATTTAAAAAAAAAGTTTATCGATTGGAAGGTATTTTGTGATAAAAATATACAAATTATTCATAAAATATATTAAAAAAAATTTCGAACAAATATCTAATATGTATAATTTGTATAAAATCATCTCGAAATACATTCCAACCGGAAAACGTTTTTTAGTAAGCACTTATAACATATGGATAATAATTATTAAATAACTGAAACGATTTATAAAATTGCTTAACATTGCTATACTCGTATAATAAAACGAGGATATTTAATGTAAATAATAGTTTTAACGAATAAAATATTATCACGCTAAAATTAAAAAAATAATAATAATTACACTATTTGTATGAAACTGTTAGCGACCTGTAAAATTCAATCGTTGAATAAATATTTGGAATATAAACAATTAGTTAAGTATTTTAATCGTATATCGTATCGTACATACAAATCGTGCATACAAATCTGAAATTGGACTCTAGCCATAATTTCATCAAAACAATTTTTTTTCTATATCGTTTCGTACGCTGTACACACTGCAAAAAGATAAAACTGTTTAAGTCGGTGTACAAATGTAAGGAATGCACTAAGATTTGCCATAGAAGATGCTACAAGCAATTTATCAAATCGGAGCAAGCACAAACATCTAAAGACCCAGAGCCGATCAAACCAATTCTACAAAAATGTAAAAATGAAATTGTTGCCAATGTTTCTAATGTGTCATCGTGTCCTATCACTCCTGTTACGTCTGATTCTTCTCAGAGTGTTGTGGATACCTGTGGAGTCTAGTCTATTAAAAGGTGATGAGGATACTTTTACTAGCTTAGTTGTAAAACTGCCCTTGCCAACATCGCCACCGTTTTAGAACGTATTATCGTGTACCTACTGACAGGTATAGTCTACTTAAAAATGTTGTGGTTGGAGACTTCTATTAGTTTAGCTATTATAATTTTCATAACTATAATAGTACGTTTAAACTGGTATATTATTTTAATCTTCACCTGGAAAGTATAATCATAACTTAATTATGAAATAAATATACCTATTTATAAAATTTCTATTATACTAATACAGTAGACGCCGCTTATAAGACTCACTTTGGGACCAGCACAAAGTGAGTCTTATAACCGAATGAATCTTATAGGCGAAATGGAAAAAAAAAATTAATTACGTATTTATAAATTTTATTTTACTACATATTTTGCTTTGATTTTAATACATGAACACATATTACATATTACATACTTTATTATTGAATAAATTTAATAATCCTGATAAAAAAAACTAAAATTATAATCGTTATAATTATCGTTGCAATAAATGTGAACTTTTATTTGCGATAAAAATTATTATACGTTATAAGGTACCAACAGAAACTAGAAATAATCAACACGAATATTATTTCATTTTTCAAAACCAATTTATTTCTAAATTATAACCAAAAAAGTTTATTTTCTACTATTTATTTTACGAAATTTGAGTCCTATAACCGAAGTGTTGAGTCTTAAAACCGATTTTTTTTTAATGTATTTGGATACGTCCGGACCGTTCCAGACGATTTTGAGTCCACAAGCGATCGAACCTTTATATCCGTGATCTTATAAGTGGCGTCTACTGCTTATGTATTATGTATAAATACTATACTTTTACAGCTTTGTTTTAATCTTGAAATCTATATGATTGAAAGTTTACTTTACTTATGGAACTTACTATTCACATTTATATAATAAAAATGAATGATTATTTTCACACTTTATCGTTATTTCTTTATTAATAATAGGTTATAGACAAGCAAACTAAATTAGTCGTTCCTGACGGGGCATTTGCCCCCTTACAAGAATTTTAAATTTGTTTTAATTACTAAATTATAATGGTGTGCTCACACAATATAAATTCTATAACATTAATTACAATCAGAGGTAAATCAAGGATTTTTATTAGGGAAGTATTTTGTTATATTAGTCCTTAGTTAATTTATTATCAATGAGTAGTATTTTGAGGTGTCCTACGGTGTCTGGACACTCTGAAACCAAAAATTAATCTTTAATTTTGATAAATTTTAAAGGAATTTGACAAACAAAATATGTGGTTCGTTTTGAACTATTTTAATATTATATAAAGTCATAAACTAATTAGGAAAGAAATAAATAGTTTAAATAATGTACCTATTATCCTATTATATTTTAATTATTTATAAACTGTTATTCTTATAGCACCACTGGTATCGAATGTAACAAACAATATATAGTAATAATTATTAAATTATTGTGACCGATGATGATAACTATATAGGCACTAATGTATATTAATATGTTTAAATAATATTATGTTATATCCTATACAGTATACATGCACTTATATTTTTATCTTGGTGGTCTGGGTGCCTTCATGTATGTCGGTGTTACTCGTTTTTAGTGGAATTTAAAAGGTTAGATTTAGACATTAATATATTACAATTACAATGATGTTTTTCATATTATTATTTATCAATAACTAACTATTTTTCATTGAGTCAAGTCGTCGAAAGAAACAAAGCAGATAAAATTATATGAAAGTAATAGTAATAATATTATCATATTATTGTCATTGGTGAGTACTATATTATTATAATATTTATTTTCACAAGTATCGTAATCTGTAAATTAATATTCATTAAAATTAAACATTATAATTAAGTATATTTTAAACTAATAATATAGGCATATTATATAATATTATTTATCTAAATATAGAAATGTAATATTTTTAAATCATTTTTCTCGTTGCTTTATTATTATTATTTAAGTATTAAGATTAGACTATTACTATTCATATGAGCGTTAGACTTAGAATAATCATCCATTATGCATTTTTAATTGTAAAACTATTATGACCTAAAATAAGGTTTTGTATTATAATTATTTCAGAGGCAAAAGCAAAGAGATTGAGCAATAATGCAACTGAACCAGCGGGTGCAGGTGTTA
>NW_020270770.1:0-9168 GCF_002803265.2 Melanaphis sacchari
TTCATTTTCGTTCAGTTACGTATTGCTGAGCGGAATCACGATGCAGATAATATATATAAAACACTAATTATTAATTAGACACAATGACAATTTACAAGTTTAAAAATATATTTATAAATTGCCAAACATTTTAAATTTTAAGTATATAATATACAAATTATTACAAATTACAATTAATATATTATAATATGTGTTTTGTACAAATGGAGCATAATAACAAAAAGTAAAACAATATGTTATTATATGTTAATTTTATGATATTTTATTGATGTTTAAAAAGTATTAATTTTGTAGAATGTTCTAATTTTTACGATCTATTAGTTGTTGTGATATGAATTAATATGATAAAGTCTTGAGTGTAATATAAATGTGCATAATTAGTTTAGCTGTAGGAGATGATTATTGAAGGGTTCTTGTTCGAGAAAATGATTTGATAATGAGATAAAATATTGTGTATTAATTTTCTCTTTATTCAATTATAATCCTCTTTACAACGTTTGACCCATCAATTCTTTGTAGGCATCCACAGATACACGTTTATATTTTAAATTTCAATGATATCTGGATTTAAGTATAGTAAACCACCTCTATTTTACGTCAATTAGAGCAGGTCCCGATTCTTTTGTTCCCAAGATTTTTCACAAACTGTACATAGAATTTTCTTCTTTATTTTGTAAACAACAAATCCTGCTGTAATATTTAACATCATTAAGGTAATTTCTGGTAACTCATAAATGTCTAATATATCTTCTGTTTCAATTATTTCGGTTCACCGGCACACCAACAAATCTAGCATTCAGATTGCTCATCTTCTTTTGGTGGGCATGATATTCTTAGAATACTTGTGTCGTCTAATGCTAAGCGGTGGCAGTCGATGGACATTTAACTTCGAAAATTTGATTATAATGGTTGTATGCAGCTTCAAACTGTACTACAGTAGGATTATTATTGAAACCTCGCAGCTCTAATGGCTCCAAGCGCTTGATTCTATATATGGTCTTGGTTAAATATAGGTAGTAAAAATTGCAATAGTTTGGTTTCTATAAGCTCACTGTAAAGATTTTTAATAGTTTTTAAACATGTTATTAATCCTAAAAATCAGTCTTGCGTTCTGAAATTGTAACACTGATCTTTTCCATATTTAGGTGGTTTCAAGACATTGGATGCCATTTAAATAATCTATAGATTCGTCAATGAATATTCAAGTTCAAAATTATCAGACAGTGGTTTGTTGAAAGGACTCTTACTCAAAAATTTCTTGAATTTAATAAATCAAATATATTAATCCTTCGACAAGGATTCAATGGTGGCAGCATTTCAAAGAGTTTGTTGTTCTTCAGGTCTTTAAGCAATATTCAAGGCATCAGCGACTTTATTTTGAAAACCTGTGTTTGCTAAACGTACCTTCATTTTCTCGTGATAATGTATGTGTCTTGTTTCCTGGTGGCAGCAACGTAACCAGACCAGTCACATTTACATATCGACCTTAAATGTTTAAATAATCTATTTAATTAGTTTATTATTTTGGTAAACCAATAATCCCAATCGCCTAAGCAATTGTATTAATTTAACCATATGGCATGGGTCAGAACTTCTATGTACATTATCTTCTGTTAATGGATGTTTAAAATTTACCTTTAAATCAATAATTTAGATTAGCACCAAACAAAGGCGCCATCGACATAGTATTAGCCGCCCATCAAAAATTGTGTTTTATTATAATACCAGTTTCTGTAGTTGATCGAACAGGAATTGCAATATTGGATTTTCCTACTGCAGATATTCCATTGTGACTAAGTAATATGCAATTTACTTTAATGGAATTAAACCAATTCCACCATAATGACAAAAACACTTTAGCATACTAGGCAACAATTATCCATGAATTTAGTACCCTCGCGACCATAATCAATATATCTTGATGCCTGAACCTGTCTAGGCTGAAACTGTTGTTTATATTTCAATTTCTGCTCTATGATCAAACATCCATATAATTGTTTACATTATATTTTCATTTATTTACTTTGTTTGGAAATAGCCGAAAAATTCTCTATACTCCCGGTGAACCATTATACAGTATATTACATTTTCATAGTATTATATATTCACCAGAGCTTTTGAAAATATTTTGGCTGTATACACACAGAATGGAGAGTACTAATAGTAATGTGGGCAGAACTTTCTAACTCTGGTGTAATATTTACACACTACCTAACTTTTAGTTGGCGCATAAGGCAGTATTTTCTCATCAGATGCAATATTCTAAGGTTGACAGTAAACTCAATTTAATTATATATTTTTAAATGTTTTATTATTATTATACTGATTATATATTTTATATTAATATTGTTAAAGTATCAAAAATACTCAAAACATACATACATACATGTAGAGATTGTTGTAGTTAATAACTTATATTTGAGTATTCAAACAGTTTATAATATATTCAAAAGGGTATTCAATCTGTATGAATACTTTTAAAGTATCATACCAGACAAAGTATTAATTATTTTAAACTGTTTTAAATAATAAAGCATAACTATATTGTCAGTCTCATCTTACCACATACAACATAATAAATTTTCGTTATCCTGCCCACAAGGTTACGTAAGAAGTCAGAAAGCAGAAAGGACGAAGAAGAACAAGAAGTAGTAATAGACCTATAAACTAACACCTTATTTCCATGTTCTTTTTCTTTCTCTATTTGTACACTGACCATCTAGTCCTACGTTGTCCATTGGTTATAGGTCTATGGAGACAACAAACGTATGGGTGGCATCTCTTAAAAGTAACTTAAACTGTATTTACCTTTAACATGTATGAACCATTAGCATTTAACTTGTTTTGCGACTGTAAATCATCAATTAAACTATTAAGGTTATTTATTTGTGATTTAAGACTACGATTTTTTTGCTGTAACAATTTAATTTTATCATTTTTAGTCTTAATCATTTGTTGATATGTTTTCCAAAACATTTTCCGTTTTCTAGGTGTCTCTAGATCTTCCTCAGAAAAGTCTCCAGCATATCTCAATAGTTTACGTTTCTTTTCTGAAAGATGGACTGAAAATTCAAGTACACAGTTAAAATTAATGAATGTCTTTTTATAATTAAAATGTTACCTTTTGTAATATCAATATTTTCATTTGCTTGCAGAATAATCTCTTCTGTATCATTATTCATTGAAACTGTAGAATTGTTTTCATCTTCTATAATAAACATATAAACAATACATATGGAAGTTTTAATTTGTGTTATAATTATATACTAACCATTTACTACTATTTCTTCTTCTAACATAAGATTCTCAAGATTGTCATTTACTGTAAGAATAGGTTTACCTGTGGACATTGATTCGCGAACTTCAAATTCTGTTGGAGATTAAAAAAAATGCATTTCATTAAGTAAAACCTAATAAAAATGTATTATTTAATTTTTTTTTTAATACCAGGGAGTAACGATTTTCTTGAACAGAAGAACCTAGATGGTACCGCATCTGGCTTCAATATATCATTTCCAAATGATGATTGATAGTAATCATCATTTGTAAAATGTTTGCTACAGAGCCTAGTATACTGAGTTATGATAACAGGAACATCTTTTTTTATTTGTGCAACCCATTTTTCCCTCAGATTTATATCTTTAGGAAATCTGTAAAAATTTTAAAAAATATTTGTAAAATTCATGAAATGATCCAGTCTATAATATACAAGGTGATTTTTTTATCATGAACCACTCATTATTTTGAAAATATTTTTTAAGTTTTTTAATAAAAAAGTTAGTTTTTTAAGTTTTTTTAATAAAAAGTTAGTTTTTTAAGTTTTTTAGAAAAAATTAAGTTTTTGATAAAAGAATCATCCTGTATTATGAATAAAAAAATATTTACCCGTGAAGTTTGACATTGTCTGTCTTAGCAGAACCACAACTATAACATTTTTGAACCATTATATCAAAATGATCAAAATAAAAAGGCTCAATAGGCAACTAAAAAACTCACTGTTCACGTAAGAACCAGAATATGTTCATCGACAATTTGTTATTGTTTATTTTTATTTGTTATGGTAAAAAAATGATAATATCACTATCACCATTATTTTGCCATGGAGTAAATAGTTTTTTTTTCCATGAGAAAACCTCTTTAGAGTCTTTCTCACTCGCACATATGTTGGCTTCTATAATTTCTACATGTAATATGTGTGGTTCGCGGTCTATTCTATTATATGTCTATGACTGCTACTACCAGCGCTTTACGCTTGAAATCAGAGTTGAGAATTTACGTCATTCGGTGATTCGGTCTTTTGACCGTAAACCGATTTGATTCGTTGGGCCATTATTGTTCTGTGACATCATCAGTCAAACCACTCAAACCGAACTGAATACCGAATAACCTAAAAACCATATGACCGAAACCGAATCATTTAGACATTACATTCGGTCGCAATTCGGTCACTAGACTGATTCGGTCATTTTGATTCGTTCGTTCGCGACCGACCCATCTCTAGTACATCTACTTCAGATGCAGTGAAATTTTGCCGTACGCTTAATAATCTTATTATTAATGTCAGTGTTCATAATTATGAAGTTATATCACAGAATATAACAGTACCTATATACTATATAGTATAGTTATATACAAACAAGTGAATATTTAAATATTTAATAAAAACTTTCAATTTAAGTGGCCCTCACACGATCAATATTACTGACAGTATTTGGGCTTACTGACAGTATAGTCCTCAAACGGTCAGTAAAAATTAGTGTCAATTCACAGTATTGATCTCTATTTCGATTGTGCGGGTGTTCGTTTAAATAAATAAATATTTTTGTTTTATTTAATAAATAATTTGTTAGATATGGATGATAAGCAAAAAGCATGTTTAGCAATTATATTAGCTTTTTCCGTTTCAAATAAACGAGTTTCAAGAAAACGAAAACGATGGGTGAAACAATGGATTTCCAAACGAAGACAGTACACTCATTTAAATGTCATAAATGAGGTGCAACTTTCAGATCCAAGAGACTTCAATAATTATTTCCAAATGAACATTGACATTTATAATCAACTTTTATGTATGGTAGCACCATTCATTACCAAAAAAAAATATCAACATGAGAGAGAGTATTTCGGCAAATGAAAGACTGGCTGTTACGTTGAGATACCTGGCAACTGGACGAACTTTTGAGGACCTGAAATTTTTCTCAATCATCTCACCAACAACCATAAATCTAATTGTAATCGAGACATGTCAAGCAATAAAACCTGTGCTCAAGAATTATATACAGGGACTTCAATAAAAACAATCTTTTATTATTTTCATAGCACAAGATTTTTAAGTTATTACAAATTATATTAAATTAATTATTAAATCCTTTAATATATAAAAAATATTCCAAACATTAACTTGATAAACTAATAGTAATAAAAAAAAAAAAATAGTTAATAACAAAATCAAAACGAATACACTTGACATTTATGGCATTTGTTAAGGTAACTTACTTTTAATTAATGGTGTTATGTGTTTGTTTATAAAATATAGACATACTAGATTTCATTGCTGAAAGCAGAAATATATAACTGTATTGTGTTTGGTTGTACATTCTGGTCAGATATTGACATAGGTGGTTCAATCAAACTGTGTGAAATAAGAAGTGTTGATGTATGATTATAATTTGATGATAGTGGTGTCGAAGAACGACTATAACATGTTGATGGTTGAGAGCTCAAAGAACTTTCATTTATTTGAATGGAGTTCCTATGCAATGTCCCTAGTTGTGCTTCAAATAATATATCATTAATTGCCTTCTCAGCATATAATCTTTGGTTTGGATCCAAACATTTCAATTTATTGGTCCAAACTTTGGCCAGATGTAAATCACTGTCTTCTTTTGTATCCTGTTTGGACAAATATCCACAAGCCAAGGAAAGTAATTCATTTTGTTGAGTAACACTTGTAATTGAGGACTTAGGTTTTTTAGATTAAGATTGAACAAAAGATGCATTTGACTCAACTGACACACTTAAATCATCAATCCTTTCCTAAAATATATAAAATATATTTATAAATAAAAAATACTATTAATCAATTTAACTATAGTAAAACCAACTAATAAATAATATATTTTTAGCTTCCAGAAACTGTTGAACAATGGCGAAATGTCTCAAATGATTTCGGAGCTAAATGGAATTACAGTAACTGCATTGGGTCAATTGATGGAAAACATGTTAATATTAAAAAACCGCCTAATTCTGGATCATTATATTACAACTACAAAGGTACATTCAGCATCGTGCTAATGGCTGTTGTAAATGCTAACTACCAATTCTTGATGGTTGACGTTGGAGCTAATGGTCGAATTTCTGACGCTGGAGTTTTATATTATACAAGATTTTGGGAAAAGTTTCAGAATAATACCCTAAATATTCCATCACCATCTTGTTTACCATACACTACAGAAGAATTTCCTTATGTATTTGTTGCCGATGAGGCTTTTTCATTAAAACCTAACTTAATGAAACCTTACAGTCAACTAGACTTAACTAATGAGCGTCGTATTTTTAATTATCGACTATCCAGAGCTCGTCGAACAGTTGAGAACGCATTTGGAA
The DNA here is from genome assembly GCF_002803265.2 of Melanaphis sacchari. Classification (NCBI taxonomy): domain Eukaryota; kingdom Metazoa; phylum Arthropoda; class Insecta; order Hemiptera; family Aphididae; genus Melanaphis; species Melanaphis sacchari. The sequence continues at coordinate 6,607 of NW_020270770.1, forward strand.
TATTAGCTAGCAGATTTGGAGTTTTTCAAAAGCCCATAAACCTTGGACCACAAAAAGCAACTATAATTACAATGGCTTGCTGTTATTTGCACAATTTTTTAATTGAACATAATCAAAACATCTATTGTTCACAAACTGTACTGGTTGAAGAAAATATAGAGACAGGTGAAATTGAAAATGATAGTCAAATAACTTTACTCCTTTGAAAAAAGTACCCCTTCGCACAATAAGTTTAAAAGCAAAAACTGTGAGAGGTAAATATTCTAGTTATTTTTGTCGAGAAGGTCAAGTACCGTGGCAGTTTAACATGGTAGGTTACTTTTATTTTTGTAAGTTTATAATTAATAAACTATTATGTACAAATTATACTAATATATGCTATATTATAAATTTTATATTTGTATTTTATTTGAATTTAAATAGCATTCTAGCAATACTATATTAAGGTTAAATAATATATAGATAAAAATAAGTATAATAGTGCATTTGGTTATAAGTTATAAATAATTAATATATATCATGTTTTATAATATCTTTTAATCTATTTTACTTTTTTTTTTCATCAAAATTAAATATTTATAAAATAAATTTCATGAAACTGTAAAACCCTAGTTGCTATATTTAACTAAAATGTAAACACCATACCATACGATTTTATTTAATTTAATTAGGAAATTAGGTTTATCATACACGATTTACGAAACCGCACTACTTAAATTATTAACCATATTATTTAACAATAACATATTATTATACAAATACTATTATATACAAAACATAAAATATCTAACCGTTTCTTCATTCATCGACGAAATGCTTTCAACTGGTTTTTCCAAATTCGTCAAAAATGTTAATTCCTCAAATATCCACGACGATGGTACATATATATCATCTGATCCAGCTCAACTTCTTTTTAAATCATTTATTTTCTTCAACTCTTTTCGAAAGTTACTTCTTAAGGTGTTTATTTTTTTTTTTACTTCATCAACAGTAGCGTCAGATTTTAAACCCTTATAAATAGTCAGTAATTTTTCATAAGCAGCATTTTTTTTATTCCGTTTAGTGTACTCCTTACTACGCACATCCCATAATTCTGGCAACTGTTTATATTCAGCAATAAAATCACGCAAGATTTGTTTATCATCTGTACTCGAATCACTCGTACCCGTATTTCGGCTTTCGTCACCCATGGCTGCGAAAAATATACTGAAGAACTGTCATTATCCACCACACACGGTCAATATCTTTATCAGTAAATAAATACTAATGACTCAATATCCGAATTTTTCATCAGTCATCAGTATCGTTTTTCCATACTGACAGTACATCAGTACTCACATCACACGAACAATAATACTGTTAGTATCCAAAATACTGTCAGTAATATTGATCGTGTGAGGGCCGCATTAAACATAAACATTTAATTCAAAACAATATTATAATAACTGATATTAATGGTGGTAATACAATGTCCACATGAATGAGTACCAACAGTAATGAAAAATAATGAAAATATTGTATAAAAACAATAATATCGTATTTTGATCTGTGATTAACTAATCATACCCAAATCACCAACCGTACAACACAAGGACATTTAATCGAAAATTAACATTTGATTGCCGATTAGCTAATTAATGTTTAACCACAGAACGGTACAACTGGCCCTTATAGCTATATTAAAAAAAAAAAAAAACAAATCATGTACGTAATATAACTTGGTGATATAGACAGTCAACAACAGTATCTTTTTTACTTTTAACTAATTTATCCAGAAAATCTATAATAATTTGATTCTGCTTTGCATTAAACCTATGTAGGCGCCAATTTTTAATGCATTCCATGCATCTCTGACAGACTTTTGTAGACTTATTGACATTGTCGTGGAATGATAACTAAAAATATAAAATTAATATTATTCAAATCTATAATCAATTATTAAATTTGTAGGTACTTAAACACATAGTAAAAACCAAAATATATTATATTCACACTTGTCCTATCACCTTATTGGTTTCTTCAAATCAAAAAAACCATAATTTAACATATTGATAGCTAAAGCTTATTTTAATTTTAACTCCTTCATGCATAACTTTTTATTTATCTCTGAAAAAAAATGAGGTTATAGTAAAAGACGTCAGGATCACGAGAAAAATAGTTAAAAAAATATTTGAGTCAAACTTTCCCTTAAAGTTGATCAAAGTTTAATTTGTGCCAAATATGGCACTATATGCACCAAAAGTTTGTTTGTGCCATATTTGGCCATCATGCATTAAAGTATACAATTTTTATTTGTGCCATTTCTAGCTATCGTGCACTCAATATAATAAATTCTCTATGTGTGGTATTTGTTTTCTGTAAACAATGGTATCTATTTGTACTTTTTATTTGGAAAAAACTGGATTAGTACATTTTCAAATATATTTTTATTTTTTTAATACAGATTTAACAAAAGTTGATTACAAATTAATTAATGTAAGCACAAAAGTTAACAATATTAATTGAAATATAACAAAATTATAATAATAAGAACTAAATAAAACAGTCTTTTGTTTTTTTTTT
>NW_020270770.1:9178-14078 GCF_002803265.2 Melanaphis sacchari
TTTTTTTTTCATCACAAATTAAATTCTTAGAAGTTATAAAGATTGTCATCAGACTATATAGATGTAAAATGTATAATATTATGTATCTATCAGTTATCACTGTGTATGAAATAATAAAAAGCAATTTCTGTGTTGATTTATACATAGTAGTATCATACATTTAGAACAAGATATCATTGTCTTATAGTTGCATGATGGGTACACTTACAACGAACACGGGTTTTTTCATATATTGGAAAGTGGTCCATTCCATCAAGTCGTATCTCTTCTGATGGTAGCTCCATACAAGGTCCATTTTTCTTTTTTTTAGCATTGTATAAAGCTTCTGTTGTACTTTCTGTCAGCAGTGGACGACCTCTTCTTTTTGGGCTTGGTTTTAAAACCTCATATAAAACTTCTGATATCAATAGTTTGAAATCTAATAATGGTATATAGGTATCTGGGTAAACTCTACGGTACAAAATCCAGGCATTTACTACACATAAATCTATACATATTTTACATTTATCACAGCACAATACACATTCATAACATTCATTACATGATATAAATGTCTTTTCTATTTTATATTGTAAATTAACTTCTGTCTCTGAGCTTACCAACCAGTAATCATCAACTTTCATTATCATATCTGATGTTATTTTTAAACTTTTGTTATGTGCTGCAATAATTTGTTTAATTTTATATGTTTTTTTTTTGTTTTGAAATTTTTTAATTCTTTCAAAACTTTTATCCTTTACTAAAGCCATTAGTGCATTAATAGATAAGTCTAATCGTTTGCATTGTTTTCCATCTAAATAACAATGTTTGATATTTTTATGCAGTGCTTCTAAATACATGTTGGTATTGATCCCAATATATTTCCTATTGAAAAAGGCCCACTTTTCTACTCTGTTAGAATACATAGATTTAAAATATTTTCCATAGTCTTCTGTATCTTTATCATTTAATAAATCATTTAATACTGTCTGTAGGCCAATATAAAAATTATTTTCATCTGTTTCATATAATAATGACTTCAAAGTTTTAAAAACAATTGTTTTTTTTATCATTACAGTGAATTTTATTTAAATTTTTCATCCAGTTCCTTAGAACATGCCATGTACATAAAATTTGTTTATTTACAGGCCCCATTATTTCACTCCATGCGTTTGTAAAATGCTGGCTCTTCATCGGACATAAAAACAGAAGCTGTAATGTTTCCGATTGCAGTTTTAATACACTAGAAATAATGTTTGAAGAGAGCAGTATCCGATTTGTTTGAATAACAAAAAGTAACAGGATAACCGTTTCCATATTCGTCAACAACAACTATAGAATATAATTGAAAATTGTATCCATTTAAGCCATGTGTGCCATCAATACATATTTTGTCATTGCCAAACTTCAAAAATAATTCTGATTGGATTTGAGTCATAATGATCAAGCAAAAATCATTTTTACTAAAACATGAATCATAATTACCATTCTTTCCCTGTTGTTTATAGTATAAAATAGGACTTTCATCGCCTTTAGCCATCATTTCATTTACCCAGATATTCACACTTATTGCATCATTTTCATGCTTCTTGGTTTCATATGCAATATTATAAGACCTTTTAATATTGTGTATATCTTGTTTTTCCAGTAAATGAATTCTTTTAATTCCTCCCTCAATATCTGAAGACCGTATATCATCTAGTATCCTATTTACTAGTACACCCAAAGCTAATTTTCCTGTACAATATATTATTTCTTGATATTTTAATTATTTCTATAAAAATATATGTACAGTGTACATAATAAAATTATGTGCTTACCTACAATCATACTTCTATCTTCAACAAATAATCTTTGTTTTCCAATGTCATGTGTATGCCATAGATGAGTACTACAAAAATGTACTTTTATGTTTTGGTGATCAATATGCACTTTTATATTTGATGGACAAACATGACCAGTTTTAACTGATCCACCACTCTGAAGATTTATACCCCTGATTTATTATAATATAATATTATTACTAGAGATGTTATAAACTATTAATATAAACAAAAAATAATAATAAAATATTAAATTTACTTTATTTATGAATCTTGGAGCAAATGGCCTATGACAATAATAATAAATATATTTTTTATCTTCAATTTTTTTGGATGATGTTGACACAATTCTTTTTCTTCGATATCTTTTTTTCCTATAATTAAAATCTGTCATATATTTAAAAATTTGTAAATTAATTTGCATATGCACTCCTTAAAATGAATTCCTACAACATTCAAGACAACATTTATTCACAGATTTTTTATTAATAATAAATTATTAATGAACATTATATTTTTTGATATTTTAAACTTAAAAAAAACTGTTTCAAAGTTAAACATTTTTGACCATTATTTCCAAAGAAATTTGATAGATCTTTTTAACCATAATATTAAAAATGAAAAAACATATATATGAAAAAAAAATCCCCAAAAATCACTTGGAAGTTAAACACTGAATTCATTTTGTAAATAAAAATGTGTATTTAATATTTACCTTTGATATTTTTAAAATTTGGTAATGTTGACTCAATATTCAAATTATGTGCAGATTGTAAATGTGCAATCAATCCGTTCATCATATAAAAATACTTGGTACATGTAGCAAATGAACATGACATATTTAAATGATGTTCAGTGATATTTATGTGACTTTTAACATGTTTTATTAATATTGACTTGAGATTAAATGATTTATCACAATCGTTACAAAAGTATATATTATTTTTTAAAAGTCTGTGTTTTTTAAAACCTTTGTGTTTTGTCCTTAAATGCTTATTTAAACCTGAAATGGACATAAGTTTAGCTTGGCAAACCTCACAGGAAAACATATTAAAAACAATATATTAATTTATAAAAAAAATGTACGTCAAAATAAATAAAATTAAAAATCGGGAAACTGGGAAATCTATAAGTTCACAGTACCTGAACTAGTAAAGTTTACTGTAGTTGTGATGACATACAAAATACAAAGTCCACTAAAATAGGCGATCTTTCAATAATCCCAAAATCGAAAAGCATATAGTATATTCGGGATAATATTATAGTATTATACATATATACTTTTATTCCCAATTGATTTTTGAGTGTCCTACTTTTACTTTTATGACCCAAGTAATGCGATAAGATAAAATGCAATAAATAGATAGAAAACATAGTGATGTAGGTTAGGTTAAAAACGGCTAATTTTATTTATTTGTGTTTTCAACGTTCCGCTTTGGCTATCCTCTTAATGTCTTACGTGTTACTTATTTAACACTAATACAATTCTATTGCAATATTTAATACTTCAATACAAAATTAGGCATTTTTATTGAATTATTATTTGGCGTGCTGTGAAAAAAGATACGATATAAAAATAAATAAAGTAATGATATATCATTTGTAATAATTTTAAAATATAAAATTTAAAATTAAAAATATATCGAATTTACTATTTCACATGGATAGAAAAATGTTTATTTTCAATTCTATCTATAAGTCTGATGAGTAATAGTATAAATCATATTTGCCCGCCAAGATCATTTGGCAGTTTTTAATAATTTTCCAAAATAAGTGATAAGGTTTAGAGCAGCGGTTCTCAAACTTTTTATTTCGCGTACCACTTAAGTATATTATCAATCAGTCGCGTACCACTGATGATTAAAAATCCTACCACCATGCGGCCTTCCACAGTTCCGCGTACCATCATGTAGTCTTTCGCGTACCACTAGTGGTACGCGTACCACAGTTTGAAAAACGCTGGTTTAGAGTAATAACCACGAACGTGGTCATTACCATAGTCGACGACTTAGATGTGATAATAAAATGTATCATACAAAATTTTTTCCTGCGATTAACCGTTCGTAGGTTCTCAGATTAACTTATAGCGCTGAAGTGGTACGGTGGCGAAATCCTTAACTAATTTTGTATGATTCCGACTATCAAGTGACAAGTATAAACAAAATCACATAAGTAAAATATTAAATATTAATTATTATTTATTAAGAAGGTAATAGGAACTACTAACTATATAGGAAGACATATTTCACAACAATTAAATAATATTATAATTTAGCTGCAATACAATTAGTTTTCTTTGATATAATAACAATTAATTTAATAGGTAGATATGTAAAATACTTTTTTATAGGTTTTAAGTACTAGTGGCATAACATTCAATATTTGTATAAATAACACTATTTAAAAACTTACAACTACCTATTTTGATACTAATTTGGCTATTTTTATTTTACTTTATTTGTGCTTTTTGTTATGTGATTGGACATGTATGCATATTGTCTCATTCTCATTAAAATATATGATGTAAATATAAACTCAACCATATCTTCTTTGTGAATTGCACACGGAAAAGGAAAAAGGTAATTATTATTAAAAAATTCTTCTACTGTGTCATCAAATACATTTTAGCTGTCTTTGTGTTTAACAAAACACTTCTCAATTTATTTTAAAAGCATAAAAAAATTGGCATCAGGATGTGTTAAGTAACCACGAGACTTCAAAATGAGAAGCTTTGCAGCCTGTGTATTGGAATGGTAGTCAATGTTTTTTATTCCAGATAAATATGCATTACAACTTGTTTTCTTGCTAACACGTTTTGCTAAATATCTATTATAATGTTACAAGTAATTTGTAATGTGTGTACCTTATTATCCTATATAATAATATGCATAGACAACGAATCAATAGATAATAATAATAACAATAAATAAAAGTCGTTGCTTGTTGTAATAAGAAAATCAGTGGACTGTATTAAGGCCCCTGCAAACCCTATGAATTTTTCATCAAAACGACCTTAGCGACTGACAAAATTAACATACTTCTAGTGGTTCGATTTAAAAGTGTACGAGCAATACGTAACTGAAATCAGCGGCTAACAG
>NW_020270771.1:0-4527 GCF_002803265.2 Melanaphis sacchari
TTTTTTAAGAATGTCATGGACAATTTTCCCCAACAAATAAGTACATTCATTAGTCAAGTCAAACAAGGAGTAAAACATAAAATTAAATTTGGTTTAATTGTAGATGGAGGAGCCTATGAAAGATTTAATGATACTACGAGTAAGAAAATTAAACTTATATTAATATTTCAGAGGACAATAAATTATTGTTATCCTTTATGTTAATATAAATTGTTTCTTTATGTTTTTTAAGGTTTTGATTTTACAATAACAAATAAAGTGTTGGATATTTATCTAATTGACTTTGTAAATTTAAACGTTTGTGATTCAGAAGCTAAGCAATATGGTGTGGCTCCAATAACATGCCCAAGTCCGAATTTGACGACTATGGTAGGTACTTGTTCTTAACAACAGTAAAATAATTCAATTTAAAAATACTCCATTACTTACGAAATATTTCAGGAACAAGTGACTTCAGCTGTAACGAGTTCAAAAATGGATAAGTCCAAAGTTTATGCTTGGTTACAGAGTACAATATTGATTCCAGCTGATCAACCGCTAATATATGATCTGCAACTTACAACGTATTCTAAGGTATGTTAATTTTTAAATGTAGATATAAAAGTTTAAGAATTAACTTTACCTTGAATTATTAAATTGTTCATATAAATATTTCATTTTAGTTTATACTAATTAAAGTATATCTAATTTTTATCACATGATAAGAATATTTGGTTTGCATTCGTAAACAAAAGATATGGAGAAAAATATTTAATAACTGTTTATTAAAAAAATAACAATTTCACTCTCACATTTTTAAAATTAATTTTATATCATTTTTGATAACAATTTTTTTTTTTTGAATAAATGAAGAAGAAAATGATGGTAAGTTTTAATACTAAAATTAAATCTAGATGAAGTGGACTTAAATATTTTGAAATACTACTGTGCCCTTTAACTGATTATATACTTAAGAGAAACAACCATTTTTATGAAAAAAATATATACAGTCTTTACGTTCTTTTTATACAATTTAAATAAAGGTAATTAAATTAGGAATACCCTTTTATCAAACTTCATATAGAAATAAAACGTGAAAACACTTACCTAACATATTATTCTCGATTACACAGATAACAGTTTATTTTTAGTGAAGTATATTTTTAGCAAGGTTAAAATATGTCTTTGTCTTCAAATTTCATGTTTTTGTAATTTTCCACTTAAAATCTCTGTTTTGTTTTTATTTCAGTATTGTAGCATTAATACCGAAAATTCAACTTTTTGGTGTCAGAACAGTCCACAGCTTTCACATGACCAAGTAAATATTTTTAAATCATATTTAATCTCTGATTATAAAACGGGATTTAATCATAAAGGCAGACCAATCCGATACAAACATATATAAAGACAGAAAACAGGATATGAAAGAGTATAAAATGTATTGTGAAAAACTAAGTGTGATATCTAATGCACTCTAAGGAAGAAAATATTTACAGTTGGAGATATTTTTAACTTAAACCTTTATAACCTTAACTAACAGATCGTACCTTAATATTAATACAATATAGTGATATGTTCCACTTTGTTATATGCATAAAATAAATACACGTTTAATGATAATTATGGTGGTGACTGATCTGTTTAAACCATGATTGACAAAATATCGATAACCAACCAAATACATTTGTCATCGTTTTATCTTATTAGTAGCCATATTTAAACGTCTTCTTCTAGCAAAACATATACTGTATTATGGCATATTAGAAAGTTAGGTACTAAATGTAAGTGCACAGTGATTATGCAATTTTGTTTATAAAAAGAATTACAGGTTAAGAGTTGAATTATTATTTTATCAGTGTAACCATCTAGTAAAGTTCTTCGAAAAATCAGTATGTGTGTATTTATTTCGTGGGCAGTATAAGTTATAAGTTTTTGGTTGCGGCTTTCTAAAGTCCCTCAAAATATAGGAGACGAGAAAACTAAAATTCCAAATACTTGTTATTCGTGTGTTCACCAAATCGTGGGTTAATATTTGATTAACAATGTCTTCATATGACCAACTGAGACTTCAATGATTAAAACATCTTATTTACTGTTGAATATAGGTATTAAACGTTTTCTATATGTTCGGAGATTTACTAAGTATAATTTTTGATTAAAAAATATCAATATTGATAATTGATACATAGTATCAAGCAAAATCTAACCTTGATTATTCCTCTTCTGACAATCTTTGGTATTGTAGTTTAGACTTGAGCAAACTGTAACGCTTCATACTGTTAAATGTTTGACATAGACAAAGAGATTCTAATTTTCCAATTTCTATTGCCCTAACTTAAGATTTCATATAGAGAAAAATTTATTTATTTTTATGTTTTGATATGGGGTTCATAAATAAGATATTGAAGCATAGCACTTTAGTGAGGCACATGAGGCCTAAAAGATGAATTTCTGCTGAATATTCTGGCCACTGATTTGCATTGGAAAATTGAAGGTACCGCTTTCAATAAGTATTTCTTCCAGATTAACAAGAGATAAAAAATTAATTGAATTCAAGATTAACACATCAATTACAGTGACTCACTCTACTTACTCTTATTTATAGCTAAATTGTAATCATTTTTCTATCCTTTTGAAATACTTACTTTTTTGTTATTTATTTTAGGCGGCTTTTGCAAAAAAGAACTACAAAGGAATTGTCATAGAGGGTCTTGATTCAGATGATTTCAATTCTAGTTGTGGTTGTGAACAATTTCCAGTTACAAAAGCATTTATTAGTGGCTGGAAATCAAGTCCTCTCGCACTGTGTTCCAGATTAGGTGGAACAAAACAGACGAAAATGGGATAAATTAAATTATATCTTTTAAACTATACATTTAAGATATACAGTTATAATTATTTATATATATTTATCAATATTCTCACTAAATTGTCATAATTATATGTGTTTAAATCGTTGAAAATATTAATGTTTGTTACAACTACTGTTGTAATATGTATTTCAGTTCAAAAATTATCACTTTTATCAATTTATGCAATATAATATCAGCACACATTCAGAAAATTAAAATATTAAATTGCATACACGAATTGAATAACTACCTTATGTGTATGAAAATTAATATACAATTATTTCGTACATATACATCTCTAGAAACTACAATGTTTGTCCCTGATTCATTGTAACTAAATAGCCTATATAGGACTCCATGAGATCATCATTTTCTTGTTTAAATAACTAATAGAAAAGTGACAGATTAATATATAAGTTTTGAAATTATATGATGATAATATTTGTAGCCATCATTTTTCGGAACAGATAAAATACTTAAATACTCAACTTTCAAGTGTTTTATACTTGTCTATTAGTTAATTGGATTAACGGTTGAAAAAAATATTTTAAATAGTTTTGACAATAATAAAACTCTACCTATCCCTCTTTTCAAGAAAAAAAAAAATGCTCAATATTAACTTTTGCCCTTTAGAGTGAGGTTTCATCATAAGATAAATATTGTTAATTAGATTTTAAGTTCTTGAAGTTCTTCTTACCTTTCATTTTTCGAAAAATACAATGAAATATTTCTCAAAATAATTTCTATTGAAGGACATACCTTCTATTTTTTTTTAAACCATACATGTAATTATAACAATGTACTAAATATTATAAAAATCAATCTGGAATACGAGTAAAGTTAAAATAAGTAACAAATTTGTGTAAGTAACTTCTATTAATGTTTTGTTGTACTTATCTGTATGTATTTTTTAATTATTTTAATATCTGACATTATTTGTAGAAACTATTACTATCATCAAAGTTTTTATAAAAAAAATAAATAAATATTTTACATTGGTTGTTATGGCTTTAAGATAAATATTTTATCATTAAACCATTGTTCTCTAATAAAAATGAACCGTTATTGAATGATTCCTAATTAAATGTTAATCTAAGTGCATCATAAAGATAATACAAAAGTTTTAAAATTTAAATGATAATTTTACCCTTAGATGTCTGTATAATATACCAATAGCTAAAAATTAGTAAAACCCCACGATACAAACATGCTCCTGTGTAAGCAAATTGTATGTGAAACCAAATTGATATAGTTAAATAGAAATGAAAATATTCAATTAAAATGGGCGAATGTAAGTTCCTACACGAGACCTAGCAGGTAAACAAGATACATATGTTAGTTCCTACACGATAGAATAAGGTACATATGTAAGTTCCTACACGGTAAAAAGCAGGTACATGTGTAAGTTCCTACACAGTAAAAAGAAGGTACATGTGTAAGTTCCTACACGGTAAAAAAAGGTACACCTGTAAGTTCCTACACTAAGTATATTATAAGTTATCAATCTAATATCAGTTATATCATATTATAATACTGCCATACATTTTAACCCTTTATTCTATATTCTATATAATTCTTTATAATATTTAATAATTTACCTAATAAATATTATCAATTTAATAATTTAAAAAATAATATTTGTAATATACTAATAATTCATCATTTATTGTAAAAAAATTATAAGTAATGCAGTCTA
>NW_020270771.1:4537-8489 GCF_002803265.2 Melanaphis sacchari
AAAAAAATAATTCATCATTTATTGTAAAAAAAAATATAAGTAATGCATTCTATAATTAATTAATATAATATAAATAATTTTAATATAATAAAACAATAAAAAAAAATATTATATTTTATGAGGTTTATTTCTGAAGCTTATAGCTTTAACGTAGTCATATTGATTGATTTGTTTAGTTGAATATTCTTTTATTTTTTGATTTATAAAATTTTCTTTTTCGGCATGTTTTTGACTTATTTTAATTACCAAGTTACTATCAGTTGTTCTTATTTTTATGTATGTATTAACTTGAAATAATTTGAGAATTTCGATAATTTTAAAAATGTGCGGATGTTGATGATAAAAATTTTTATTGAAATCCGAATGAAAACTTTCACATGCGTTTGTCGTGTGTATTCTATCAGAAGATTGTTTAGCCCATATTTTTGGTGGAAAAATACTATTATTTGTAATATAATTGTCAATTAAATAATCACAAAATTCTGTAATTGCTGAATTTTCAGGTTTATCTGCCATAAAATGATCAGTAAAACAATCCTCCACTTCCTCTGAATTTAGAAAAGAAAGTCCAAAAATATGAACCAACCATTTTCCTACATCGTCAACTGCAGAATTAAATTGTGACGCATAACCTATATTTTGTATTTTACGAAACCAAGCTTGGCCCAAATGAAATCTACAGCCAAACACCTCTGTTTCTGGAAAAATTTCATAAACAGCTTGATGCATCGCTATTTCAAAATCTAAAATAATTTTTTTAGGTACTACTCCAGATATTTTAATTTTTTTTAATAATGTGATATATGTTTTTTTTTCCTTATTTGGTAATAAACAAAACATTAATGGAATATATATTCCATTTTTAATTCCATGAATTGTGTATAATTGCGTGTAATATTTATCACAATAGTTAAAAGTACCATCCATATATACAAAATCTAATTGTTTTAAAAATGCTATGTTTGTGTTACATGAAAAAATAATTATTTCATTTAGGGCATCATTGTCATAAAGAAATAACTCACCTCTATTCGTTTTTATGTCTAGTAAACTTAATGATTCGTGGACTTCTTTTCGAGATGTTGGTAGTTTGGGATAACAATTCATTCTTGCATTATGAATATTTCTTGCTATTAATTTTAAATCAGGAAATATCAAATCTCCTTCATTAGTGTATTTAGATATTTATTTTCTTATTATTTTTGATGGTCTTTCCACTATGGAGTCTAAAGCTTTTCTTTTGCAGGAATTACTTATTTGTTGCCTCTTTAAAGTTTCATCACTTGCATGAATATGGTCAAAACATGATTTATCTATATTAATCAAATTAACATTTAAACCCACTGTATACACTTTTGCCTTACACTTATTTATAACACATCGCCATGTATTTTCATTTTTTTTTGATGTGTGATGTTTAAAAAATTTAAAATCATTTAACACTAATAGGTCTTTGCCTTTTTCACTTAGCATAAAGGATACGCGATTTTCGCTAGTCATCGTGACTTCGTAACGGATATGTACAGACACACGAATGTTTCGAACAGTACTAACTATTATTATCCAATGTGACAATGTACATTATTCTGTGGGTTTTTTTGTACAATTTTTATCAGTAATGAAAAGTAGTAAATATTTCGTATATCGAAAGTAAGTCACTTTGTCAGCTTTATCGATAAACTATCGTTATAGTCTATCTTTATAAATCCTATTATTTTATACACCATGTATAGAGATTTAAACGAGTGCGATAACATTATTTTATCACTTACTCCACCCTATTATGTTCTTACAATTATGAATTATTATTACATTACAATTATTATTAAAATAAATTAGCTTATAAATTATATATTATATAGAAAAAAGGGTTAAAAAATGTATGACAGTATAGAATTACATAATATATACCTTTTTTTTCTAACCTAACCGTCGTGTAGGAACTAACATAGGTACCTGTCTTCCGTCGTGTAGGAACTAACATAGGTACCTATCTTCCGTCGTGTAGGAACTAACATAGGTACCTTTTTTTTTTCGTGTAGGAACTTACATATCACATATGTAGGAATTAACGTAAGTGATTGTCTACCTGTTACTCTCGTGTAGGAACTTACGATTCCCCATTAAAATAATCATTTTTAAAAACAGTTTCTCATGTTGAAAAAAGGACGGGAATTTGAAGGAAAATCTAAAGCGATAATATCAAAGCTAGGTTAGGTCGGTTAGGTTATAGAATTTAATTTAGTTGATCAAAGGTGATGATGATGGACCTGGACGGCTGGACTACAAAGATGTAATTTTACATAAATTATAATTATTATTTATTAATATTATTGACGCGTCGTCGGCTATTAACTGGCATTTGGCCGGAAGACTGAAATTAAATGATGTCTAGGATTAATATAAAGTATGTAAATGATAAATAATAATAAAAACGATAAATATTATATAGCATGTCGAGCACAAAATAATATAATCATAACGACGACTACATAGAATACAGAATATTTGGCGCCCGATCAAAATGTACAAATATATAATGATAATAATAATAATAATAATTATTATTATAAATAATATGATGACAATAACGATAACAGAATATAATGATCAAACATTTTAACAATTATTATAATCGAGCGATTGTCATGGTTATCAGCGGTCGGAGACGATGTAGGTACAAACCGATGCGGTCCACGAAGATATATATATATAAACATTCGTTGGCAAGACGGCACAAACGTGTACAAATGTGACAGCATCACGAACGTCCCGAAGCAAACACCGCCGACCAACCGAAAAATTCCTGAATGACTCACCGTGGTATGGCAACGCACAAAAGCCGAAATCAAATCATACGCACCGAAATGGGGATACAACACGTTTGGGCATTTCATCCCAAATTTGGACACGTTTGCGCACAAAATCACAACACGTTTGGACACTAGTTTTTAGGTACTCTATTAAGCAGGTAGTAAGTATATAATATGTATATAGATGTATAAAACTTAAATATTCATTTACTGGTAATGTGTATACCTTTAATCGAGCACGACGTAGTGGCTCATTCACATGGACGCGTATTGTAAAACGACGATATATGCGTTTTAGTTTACGTTGATTAGGAACCATATCGGCGAGCAGAACGGGCGACTTTCGAGTGCCGCATATGAACTTAATCAATGTAAACTATAAACGATATATTTTTATCAATTATATGCAATCCACATATTACAAAACAATAAATTATTATCTGCCCTTAATTTATTGTTTTTAAATTCGAAATCAACTGATAAATATAAGGAGATGGACATTAATTAAAGAACTTTGTAAGAATTTAATTAACAAAGAATCACAAATAACAAATACATTTAGATTTTGAAGTGCCATATTGCAATCGAAGAATCATTTCAAATGTACATATTGCACACCATTCATTTGGGTCAAATGGTATCGAAAACTCAATACAAATAATTATTTATTAATTTAGTATATATAAAATATAGAAATGGATTATGGGAATAAAATATTTTTGGTCTAGCATTCTACACCTAAATGCAACAAGTTGATGGGATGATGGTTTTGATGAGTTATTTCTATAGCTCCTACGGATATACATAATGTTTACTGATATATTTTGAAAACATATTACATTAAGAGTCTCATTTCACCAGACATTTTCCAATAGAAGCTCATACAAATAATACTAGGCAACCAACTGGACCTAGAAGTCTTCCATAAACATTTCAAGCACAATTTACCATCCGTATCAAAACATACACACAAGTAGTAGACGTTCTAACCAACATTCAGGCAGAAATTGCATTAAAATGAAAGTATAAAAATCAATCATTATCTACCAGAAAAGAGGAACTTAAAGCGAAATTTGATTGATAATTGGAATGTTTATGGATAAAGGATACGTAGTACACAACTGAACGGCGCGAACAAA
>NW_020270772.1:0-7090 GCF_002803265.2 Melanaphis sacchari
GATCCAGTCGGCATGACGTCGAGCACCGTTGGCGAGATCTGCTGTGACGAGCCGGTCCAGAGGTGCCGATAACCAACGTCGGCGAAAGCCAGCTGACTCCTGAGGCAGCGTCGATCTTGTGAACTGCAGAAAACGTCTGGAGTGCGGGACCAGACTGATTTCGAGGCACGCCGCGTTTATGCCCGATGGTTTGCGATTCCCAACGGCGTGGTCCACCCGCGGCACCGATCATGCCCGTTTGTGCGGCGAGGAACGAACGGAGGCGTCTGCGCGCTGCCACGAGTGCGCTGAAGGCGTTGCGCAGACCAGGAAGACGACCACGGTGCCAGGCCGCTGTACTGCGCCGAGTGCGGCCCCGTGGCTGCGATGACCTGACGATGGTACCTCCGTTGATCGGCCGCATTGTTCCGGCTGGCTTCGGGTCTCGTCCACAGGTCGAGGTGCTTGTTCAAGCCTTGTCAGCAGTAGCTGCCCAGGAGTTTTGCTGTGGAGCATGCGCACAGCGGCCTGTAGCTAGCGCCTGAGTTGGTTTTCCTGATCCCAGCAGCGACGACGGCAGTCTTCCATCGCGGGAACCGTCCGGACAGGCAGTGGCTGGAAAATGTTCAGCAGTGCCCAGCCGGATCGATGCGAGGACCGCATAGGGGATCCCGTCCGGTCCCGCCTACCGAGGTATGCGGGCGTCCGCGCAGTTTTCCAGGCGATGATCAGGCTGATGGCCCGTCATCCGACAGCAGGCCTGAGTCCACGGTTAGCCGGCGGGCCAAAGAGGTGATTGACATCAGTCCTCTCTACGCATTTATACTGGGCCATGCGAGATCTTCGACCACTGTATGGCACCGCAGCGATCGTTAACCACGGCTGCGCCAGCGCTCGCCCAGCTCGCCTGTGCTGCGCGGATGGCGTTCGCTCTTGCGTTTGCGAGAACGCGGTGGCGCGTCAACGGCGCCGTCTCCGAGCGGACCGTTGAGCGCCTCGAAGCTGATTGCCGCGGTCGAGGACAGGTCGTTAGACCAGTATTTCCCCTGGTTTCGAGGACCCTCGGGGCGCTGCGAGTCGGTGCGCCTGCATTCTGATCAGCAAGCCGCCACCGATGCAGGTTTTGCGTACGTAGGTTCAGCGGTAATGTTAGAGAAAAGGCGCGCTGGGGTTAGCTGACAGGACCAGCTTCAGAGACGGGGCCACGCTGGATGTTTCCCGGTTGCCCCATCTAGGAGAACGCGACGTAGCGGTGATCACCAGCAGAGTACACGTCGTGGAGCACCAGTCGCGACAGCCCCGGTGCGCGAGTCGTAAGAATGTACATCAATTACTGATTCAGTGTTGCCTGCTGCAGGTAGAGGTGTTCACGTTGGCGACGAGGACGAATACGCAGGCCTGCCAGGTCGGTCGCCTTTTCGCGCGAGCGACCTCACCGAGACCAGGCGTTGTGTCACCTGCCAACTATGTCAAGCGGGATCCGCTGATCGGACGAATCTGGCGTCGAGGAAGGCTGAAGCTTGCTTCGAGTCGTTGCGGAGCAGCAACTTGTAGACGTGCAAGCCCCGTCCCTGTATCCAGCAGTCAGCGCCCAGTGCCTGCAGGCCTGGGACGAAATCAGCTGCGTGGTTGAAGGACAGCGTAGGTGCCATCGTTGCTGCAAACCCATCACGTCGTTGCAGGAGCCAGCTCGGTTCGACACGGTCAGCACGTGAGCCCTTTGGGTCAGACGTCTGCTGCAGAAGGCTCTGGGCGGTGGCGCCTGCTGAAGAACCTGTAGAATGCTTGATCGCTGGCGGCTGAAGCGGCCTCGATGGTTTTCGGGCGGCGCAGGCCCTGAGCTGGCTTGTGTGGCACGCGTGGGGTCTGATGCGGTCGCAGGCGACACAGGTCCGCACCCTGCAGGCCTCGAAACTGTTCGGTCTGCATCTTCGCAGGTGCGAATGCTGCCGTGAATTCCACCTAACCTAACCTGTCCAACTCTTTTTCCCACTTTCCCCAATGCGGCCTCCCTGTCCGCATCGTATATTATAATGAAATACAGCAACAGACATTACAAAAAAACAACATAGGTAATGAAAATGTACAAAAAATGGGGGCCTCTAACCTCCCTGATTGGCCAGTTCAGCCCACAACAAACAAAATTCCTCTAATCTAATGTGAATATAAACTTAGACATAACATAACACATAGTTATAATGAACGAAAATAAGGTTAAGCTTCTGCGACGACTCGCTGCCTGGCCCTTTCCCACTCTTCCTTTCGACCGATAATGTCTTCAACCATTTTCATGAAGAGCACCTTCCGTTTCCTTGCGGTATCCAGAATCCTCATCCTTTGTTGGGGATCCACAGGAAGCTCGGAGACCACTGGTTCGCACAACAGGTCCATCACATCCTCCGGCCGGGCTTGTCGTTTCAAGGACTCCACCAACTCTCGTCTTTCCGCATTCCAGAACATGCAGATGAACAGTGTATGTTCGACGTCGTCCACTTCCGCCGGGCAGTGGAAACAGGCTGGAGTGTGCGCCCTACTCCTAGCCCATAGGTACTGCTGGAAGCAGCCATGCCCCGTGAGGGCTTGGGCCATGTGGAAGCTGATCGCTCTCGGCCCACGGTGCCACCACCTCGACAGGTCTGGGATAAGGCGCCTAGTCCATGCAGCCTTTGACGTCGAGTCCCACACCATCTGCCAGCTTGAGATCATCCTTGCCGTGGTTTCTCGCTTCAACAGCACGGCACCGGTTGTTTTTGCCGCCACCGCATTCTTTCTGTCCTCGGCCTGCAGGAAGGCCGGGGGCATCCTGGCCAGCACCAGGGCTGCCATGTCTGACACGGTGCGATAGCATCTAGCCACCTTAAGCGCAGCGCACCTCTGAGCCTGCAAGAGCATGTTCTTGTTTTTCTGCCTCTTCAAGGCGGGCTCAGACCAGACCGCAGCACCATACAGAAGCCGGCTGTGAACAACGCTCATCAGAAGCGAGCGCTTTGCCTGTGAGGGACCACCGACGTTGGGCATGAGCCTCCCGAGCGCGGCCGCCGCCTTCTTGGCCCCAGCCGCCGCGGAGCCGATGTGGTCCACAAACGATAGCCTGGTGTCTAGCCGGACACCCAGATACCTGATGGCTTTCTTCACAGGGACCTGACAACCTTGGAGCGACAGGTTAGGCGCACGGTAGGCTTTCTTATTGGTCAACACCACGCACTCCGACTTCTCCGGAGCCAATTGAAGACCATTAGAGGACATCCAGTCGGCGATATCTTCGAGCGTTGAATTGACTACCCGCTCCACTAATTCCGAGTTGTGCGCCACAGCAACCACCGCCACGTCGTCCGCAAACGCTACAAGGTTAATCCCTTCGCGTACCTGTAGTCTCAAAATACCGTCATAAAACAAGTTCCACAGGGTGGGACCGAGGACCGATCCCTGTGGGACACCACACGTGACGGGCAGGCACAAGTCCTCGTTCACCACCAGACTTCTGGCACACATGTACGACCTCAGGACTAGGGTAAGGTATGCTGGGACCGCACATCTGCGAAGCGCCTTGTCGATGAGACTCCAGGGTGCCGAGTTGAAAGCATTTTTGACATCCAACGTCACCAGCACACATAGGTCCCTATCCTGCACAGGCCCGCGCGCAGCTCTTCTAGCTGCGCTCAGAACTTCTTCTATCGCATTCGTGGTCGATTTCGCTCGTCTAAAGCCATACTGCGCATCGCTAATAGCTCCAACCCTGGACACGTGCTCCTCCAACCTGTTTAGCAAGACTCTCTCGAACACCTTACCAGCCCCGTCCAGGAGACTAATTGGACGGAAACTGGACGGAAGATCACGAGGTCTGCCCTGGCCCTTGTGCAGCAGAACCAGGTTCGCACTTTTCCATCTATGAGGGAAGGTACCACCGGTGAGGCAAGCGTTATAGCAGTCGACGAACTCCTCCGGGAAACGTTTGAAAGCCAACCGAATTATTTCGTTAGGCACCCGATCAGGTCCCGGCGCTTTGCCCGTCGGCAACCTAGAGATCGCCCGCTCCACTTCATCCGTGGTAACGAGTGGCACTAGCGGGGTGACATCCGAAATGTCGGCGAGGACCGCCAACTCCTCATTGACCAAAGGAATGTTGTCCCAGTCCGTGGGAGGTGGCGACGGGAATAGTCCGCGAGCAACGTTGGCAGCCGTATCCCGGTCAAGGGCCGGAGCGCGACGACCGAGCCTTTTGGTCACTACCCTATATGGTACGCCCCAAGGGTCGTTGTCCACGGACAGACAGAGTTTCTTCCAACTTTCTTCTTGGGCTTTCCTGATGGCGCGTTTGAGGTCAGACCTGGCTTTGCCATACGCATCGCGTTCACCT
This sequence comes from Melanaphis sacchari, assembly GCF_002803265.2. NCBI lineage: Eukaryota > Metazoa > Arthropoda > Insecta > Hemiptera > Aphididae > Melanaphis > Melanaphis sacchari. Next base: position 4,337 of record NW_020270772.1, read on the forward strand.
TCTCGCGAGTTCGACGGTGATCTACGTCCAGCGCGCTGATATCTTCTGCGGGCAGCGATGGCAGCCTTCCGCAGCTCAGCGATTTCGTTGCTCCACCAGTAGACGGCAGTCTTTCCTCTCACCGCGGCCCTACGCGGCATCGACGCATCGCAAGCCTTAGAGAGCAGTCCGTAGAGCCTGTCAGCGTGTGCGTCCGCAGTGCTATTCGGTGGCAGCGGGGGCGGTGCGCCCACCACCTCCCAGTACGCAGATAGCGCCTCGGGGCAGAGTTTCTTCAATGACCAGCCGAGCAGAGAAGAAGTGCCATCAAAACCGCTAGAGGGCTGACGTCTTCCCGTGGCAGCTATAGCGAACGTAATGTAGTAGTGATCGCTAGCCGAGTACGTGTCCTCGAGCACGGACCAGTCCACAACCAACGGGTGGTGGCTAGGTAGAGTTCTCACCATAGTGACGTCTATCACCGACTCCGCATTGACATGACTGTACGTCGGCCTGGAGCCAATGTTACAGAACAACAAGCCGAGTGCCGACGCAAAGTCTGAGAGCAAAGACCCTCTCGCGTCGTCGGTTGCCGAGCCCCATTCCGTAGAGTGAGCGTTGAAGTCGCCGGCAACGACGAGATCGGCCCGATCCCCGGGATGGAGACGAACAGACGCCTCTAGACCACTTAGGAAAGCGTCAAACTCTGGTAAAGAACAGTTGGGAGTGTAGTAGCAACTGTAGAACAAAGTGCCACTGACGATCGCCCACGCAAAGCCAACGCCGGCACCGTGGTCGTCGAAGGCCAAGTCGCCCGCGACTAAGATGGCGCACTTTCCGTCCGAGCTAGATACCCACCGCTCCGTATCCGACACCCTGCGGGCATAGTCGGAGATCAGGGCCACCCTGACGTCGCGTTCAACCATTGTTTGCGACAACAACTGTTGTGCTGCCCAACAGTGGTTGAGATTAACCTGTATCACCCGTAGGGCCATACGAGGGGATGAGCTCCTGGAGCTCGAGTTTGAGGCTGGAACCATCATTGTGACGACGATTCCGCACCAGCCGCACCCACGAGTTTTGCAAACTCCTGTACAGCTACTGGAGTAGCACAGCAACTGGCCGCCTTATGCCCGGCCTCGCCACACCGTCTGCAACACAGCGTCCTGTCGGGACCACTACAGTCTCTGGCAATGTGTCCGAAGGCCATACATCTATAGCACCTAGTGCTCTTAGGTTTACCTTCATCGTCCTTGGGCAAGCGGGCCGAAGGACCATTCGACTGCTCCCTCTGCATAACATCGGTAGCTTTGAGACCACCCAGGTCCCACCAGCAAGGAGTTTGAACGCCCATGGTGCATGTTGCCGGAGTGGTGACTCTGTCTGTCTGACACGACACACTAGGGCCTTGAGTGCTGGCGTTCGACAGATCCCTGCCATTCGTCTGCAGTCCCAGCGTGTTGGTTAGTACAGCGTTAACTGCCAGTATAACGGGCTCTCTGCAGTCCTTTAGCCCTTTCACCACAGCAAGCAGATCTTCAATGGCCTCTTTGAGTGCCGGGCTGCGACTCTTCTCCATATATATTTCGAGTGACGCTGCCTTCTGGAAGAGTAGCTTGAGACCCCCGTCTTGCATCGCGACGCTATTCTTAAGCGATCTGACGCTCTTAGATAGTTTGGAAATCCCGTCGCCCGTGTCCGCTGGAGCACACGCTTGGGGTATGTCCTTACCACTTCCTCCAGCTGATCCGTTTTCAGTAGCCGACTCAGAGTTTCGTCCGAGGGTAGTGTCCTGTTTCACAACACTACCAGCAGTTGCAGTACCAGCTCCGTTGCTGGCGGTAGAAGCCTGCCTCAACACTTCTACGCTTTGGGTGCTTGAGGGCGATGACGACACTTGGGGCGAGCACCGTCCCCCAACCGCCGGCTCTGGGGTCTCCGATACCCCTGTAGCAGTAACTTCAGGTGTGTAAGTTGTGTCCATCATGGTTTGTGGTTTTGGCTTGGCCTCCACTGGCGACGCCAGCCTCGCGTCATCTGTCCTTCTTACTGCCGTTGTTCAGATCTGCCTGGGCACCGGAGGCCGATCGCTCCTCCGGTGGTGAGCTTGTCCGCGACCGCTTATTCGTCCAATCCCGAAGGTTATGGCTTATATCGCGGCTACCCTGTATATCTACAAGGCGTTCCCCTATCCGCAACCTGGGGACGCGTCCGATGGCATGCTCATGCCGACGGAACCTAACCTTTTTTTTTTTTTTTTTTTTTTTTTTTTTACATGGAATCGAGACATGGGGTGGTACCGACGTTAGTCATTTCACCCCCATGCCCCATCATTTATTTCTTAAATACATCGTATTTTACAGAAATGTACATATTAAAATTAACAACAAACAAACAAAACAAAAAAAGAAAAAAAAAAAAAACAGTTTTTTACAACTATAGAGGGCCTCTAACCCTCTTGCTTTGGCCTTCGGCCTATAAACGTTAAAACTTAACTACCGGTAGAGAACAAAAAAGTTGTTTTCTAGTCCCTTATGTGGTTGGTGCGTTTTGCCTTCTTCTCTCTTCTTCTTCTTTTTTCTTTAGTATTCCCACTATCATGTTGGATACTATGTCCCAGTTCTCCTTGGAGGCCAGCATAGTTGGGATAAGGTTGTCCGGTTTGAGCTCCGTCCCTGTCGCCATTTCTGCTTGCCTTCTGCTCGTGTGCCAAGCGTCACAGTCGAAAACTGTCGAAGCTACGTATTGCTCGGAAACCCGGTGACGACGCCAAAC
>NW_020270773.1:0-5051 GCF_002803265.2 Melanaphis sacchari
AGGCGCTAAGCGATATCCAAAAGTTTTTTTACTTGCGCTCCTCGTTATCAGGGGACGCCGAAAACGTAATAAATTGTCTGCAAACCACGGCCGATAATTATAAAGTGGCGTGGGAAAGTTTAACAGAGCGTTACGACAACAAAAAGGTTTTAATACAAGTACACACACAATCTATATTCGATTTGGAACCAATTAAAAAGGAATCTTCTTATCAATTGCGCCGATTAGTAGACGCGTTAATAGGACACATGAAAGCATTAGAAACATTAGGAGAAAACCCAAAACAGTGGGGATCATTATTAATGCATTTAATAGTATCTAAATTAGATGCAAGAACAATGAGAGAATGGGAAGTCACATCGTCCAAAACAGAAGTTTCCAACATTTCAAATCTTACCGACTTTTTACAATCAAGATTTCGAGTATTAGAGGCAGTGGAAACATCTCAACAAATCAATGCATTAGCATTTGAAAACAATAATCGCAAAACAAATGCGAATAAAAGGATCAAATCGAACGTGTTCGCCACCACCAGCGAAGTAAAATGTTATTCTTGTAAACAAGCACACACAATATATCGTTGCCCATCATTCCTTGGTTTGACGATTTCGGATCGCATAAAAAGAGTAATTGAATTAAAATTATGCAAAATATGTTTAAGGCCACATAATGATGGTGATAAGTGTCAATCAAGACGATGTACACTATGTTCGCGCCCGCATAATAGCCTATTGCACCTATCCCGTACCGATAAACCCGTCAGACAAGTCGCGTCGCATAGCGAGGTCAATGACCGCGACGACGAAAAAGATGACAAGAATAGTAACGCTCCGATCGTATCGGTGAGTGCGTATGCGTATCGTAAAGGTAACGACGGTCAAATTTTACTATCAACCGCAACCGTGATGGTTTATAATAGCAATCGTCAACCGACATATTGTCGTGTACTGTTGGACAGCGGGTCACAACATAATTTCATAACAGAAGCACTGGCACAACAATTAAGACTAAAACGCACAAGAACGTCATGTGCTGTTATCGGTATTAACGAATCTACGCATTCCGCATCTCATATAGTAAATACGAATATAAAATCACGCGTAACAAATTATTTATCGAATTTAGATTTTTATGTTTTACCCAAATTAACTACAAACTTACCATCAATGCCCGTCGTAACATCAAATCTTAAATTACCTGCAGGGCTGGCGCTGGCAGACCCCACATTCGGCACACCACAAGCGATCGACATGATATTAGGTGCCGAAATATTTTTCGATTTAATTATTAATGAACAATTGCGTCCAATACCAAACGGACCAGTCTTACAGAATACGCGATTAGGATGGATTATTTCCGGTCCGGTACCGCACTCGATAGTTCGAAATACGAACGCTAGTATATCGCTGTTCGCACATACTTCACCAAACTTACAAACACTCGAAGACCAAATGGCTGCATTTTGGCGTCTTGAAGAAATAGCACCCGGTCAAGCATATACCACGGAAGAACGTGCGTGCAAACAGCATTTCGAAAAACACGTCCAACGCGACGATTACGGACGTTTCGTTGTTGTATTACCATTTAAGAAGGCGCTTAAGTTAGGAAACTCATATGAGAGAGCTTTACGTAGATTTCTGTCGTTAGAAAGGCGTTTGCAAGCGGACACAGACTTAAAAAACGATTACGTCAAATTTATGAACGAATATATCGAGCTTGGGCACATGTCAATTGCGAACGCGAATCCAGATGTCTCAATGACAGATCGCCATTATTACCTACCGCATCATGCCGTATTGAAAGAGAGCAGCACGAGTACCAAATTGCGGGTAGTATTCGATGCGTCGGCGAAAACAGACGCTAATATTAGCTTAAATGACGTACTATTGAAAGGTCCGTGTATACAGGAGGAACTTGTATCTATAATGGCTCGATTTCGAACGCATAAGTATGCCATTAGTGCAGATATAAAAAAAATGTATAGACAAATTTGGGTCACTGAAAGCCAGCACGATTATCAGCGTATCTTATGGCGTGAAAACCCCGGCCATCCTTTAAGTACGTACTGCTTGAAAACAGTGACATATGGCGTAATTACCGCGTCCTATCTAGCTACGGCGTGTTTAAATAAACTATCGAATGATGAAGCTGTCCGATATCCCGAAGCCTGTCGTGCCTTAAATCAAGATTTTTATGTTGACGACTTTCTTGGTGGCGCAGCGTCATTATCTGAAGCATTGAAATTACGCGACGATTTGATAACGGTTTTAAAAGGGGCTGGTATGGAATTATGCAAATGGTCCAGTAACGATTATAGACTATTAAAAGACGTTAATGGTACAAATTCAGGTGTTACTAATAATTTAACCGATAAAGAAAATACTACGAAAATACTAGGCATGTATTGGAATCAAAACATCGACGCATACCAATATAATGTACGCCCGTATAACGAAAATATACGCGTTACGAAACGAGTCGTCTTATCAGAGATAGCGTCCGTGTTTGATCCGTTAGGACTGATAAGTCCAATAATAATTAAATTAAAAATAATAATGCAACGATTATGGCAGGTAAATACGAGCTGGGATGCTGCATTACCTTCGGATATCGAAAAAGATTGGATAGACGGCCGTCGGAAAATGATCGATTTAAATACACTTGCCATTAACAGGTCCATTGTTGGCGAAGGCGAGATAGCTGATATTCAGCTACACGGGTTTTCAGACTCATCTACAACCGCATACGGCGCGTGTTTGTATTTACGTGTGGTAAATATTAATGGTAAATGCACTACGAATCTAATCTGTTCGAAGTCGCGTGTAGCCCCGTTAAAAACCGTTTCAATACCGCGACTAGAATTACTCGCAGCCGTACTACTAGCGCGCTTAGTGTCCAAATATGCACCATGCTTGCGACTGCCTATAAAAAAAACATTTTATTGGTCAGACTCAATGGTTGTTCTAGCATGGATAGCGTCACAGTCGTCCCAGTGGAAGACGTTTGTAGCTACTAGAATTGGAGAAATACATGACCGTACTTCTATACACGATTGGAACCACGTAGGTACCCACGATAACCCGGCAGATATAATATCACGCGGATGCTGCCCGTCTAAAATTAAAAATCTTAAAATGTGGTGGAATGGACCAGAATGGCTGTCTTCTGATCAGTCCAATTGGCCGAAAAATAATAAAAATATTATTTCATGTGAAAAGGTGATAGCAGAGTCAAAAATTACATCTTACGCAAACGTAACGACCACCCACGATCGCGATGAATCGTATTTTAATCGATATTCGTCGCTTACAAAATTAATACGTGTAACGGCATATTGCAGGCGTTTCGTGCGTAACGCGCTGTCGAAGTGCTCTGATAGATCTTACGGACCAATACAAGCAAATGAGTACGACGCAGCCAACCTTTGTATAATCAAACAAATACAGTCAATATATTTTTATAAAGAAATATCGGATTTACGAAATTCGCGTTTGGTACATTGCAAGAGTTCATTGCGCCATCTGAATCCTTTTGTCGACGAAAATAATTTAATAAGGGTGGGTGGCCGATTAAAAAATGCATCCACACTAGAAACGTTTCAACGACATCCTATCGTGTTACCGGCAAAAAGTAATTTTACTAGGTTAATATTTTTGCACGAACATCAACGATTATTACACGGCGGCCCGCAAGCTATGCTGGCGTCGGTTCGCGATAGATATTGGCCGCTGAACGGACGAAACATTGCGCGCACAATCTCGCATCAGTGTGTAAAATGTTTTAGATACCGTCCTATTGTCGTACAACCTATTATGGGCAACTTGCCGAAGGTTCGCGTCGAACCGTCTAGAGCATTTTCGAAGGTCGGAGTAGATTTTGCCGGACCATTTCATATTAAAGCCAGTCTGCGTCGAAATGCGCCTACCAACAAGGCGTATGCTTCTATTTGGGTGTGTTTGGCAACCAAAGCAGTTCACGTAGAAGTAGTCGGCGATTTGACTACGCAATCTTTTCTAAACGCGCTGCAAAGATTTTGCGATCGGCGTGGGTTATGTACCGACATTTACTCGGACAATGCCACTAATTTTGTAGGCGCAAATCGTCAACTGCAAGAATTAAAGGCACTATTTTTATCCAAGGAGCATCAACACCAGGTCATCGACGCAACAACAAAATGTGGTATTCAATGGCACTTTATTCCGCCCCGCTCACCACATTTTGGTGGTCTGTGGGAGGCTGCGGTTAAATCATTTAAGACGCATTTATACAAAACCATAGGTAACGCATCGCTCACCTTCGAAGAATTGAATACAATTTTTGTACGGATTGAGGCGATATTGAACTCTCGTCCTTTAACCCCTCTGTCCACCGATCCCTCTGATATGTCTGTATTAACTCCCGGACACTTCCTCATTGGCAGCTCTTTATGCGCACTACCTGATAGGGATGAAACCACTACGCCTCCAAATAGGCTAACGAGATGGAGGAGGGTCACTCAACTGTCGCAACAACTTTGGTCTCGATGGAGTAGGGATTATCTATCGCAATTACAAGCGCGCAATAAGTGGACTAAATCTCAAGGTCCCATTATCCAAGCGGGAACAGTGGTCCTCATTCGCGACGACAATCTTCCGCCATTACAATGGTCTATTGGTCGGGTAATCGAAATCCACGTCGGCACGGATAATCAGATACGCGTAGCTACTGTTAAAACCAGTCATGGAAAGTTTCAACGAGTCGTACGTAATTTATGCCCATTACCTTTTGATGACAATCAACAGATAAAGATTTAAATATTATCAGTTAAAATTTAAATGTGTATTAATAGGCATCAATGTATATTATTATTGATTTATAATTTTTATAATAATGTATTTATATTTTCATTGTAAAACTTTAATGTTCATCAATTAGGTATTATTATTAATTACTATTGTATTATTATTATTACTTTTGTTCGTCATTTATTATGTTATTGAAACTTATTATTTCAAGGTGGCCGGTATGTTCGGTACGTAGCGGCGTATCGATAAAAATAAGATAAGACAAAT
>NW_020270774.1:0-8539 GCF_002803265.2 Melanaphis sacchari
AAAAAAAAATCTTCTGTGCAATATAGGTCAAAATAGTTCTGAAACCCCGTGCATGAAAGAGTTAACCGAAAGATTTATACTTGACAAGAAGTCTAGTAATTTATTCACTATTAATATATATATATATATTGTTTTAATATTATTTTGTTGTTTATAATAATTTATAATATTACTAAAAGTTTTAGTTTTATAGTAACTTAATGTGATTATATCAATATTTTAAGACTGATCAAGAGATTCTTTTTTTATTATTAACTAAAAATAATAAAATGTTATTTAATATTTCTTATAATGTTATACTCGACAAGAAGTCACTATTAATATTTATGTTTTTTTAAAAAAAAATATATATTCTGTTATGTTTATAATAATATTACAAACCTATTGTTAAAAGTTTTAGTTGTATAATGACTAAGTGATAACTATGTAACTATACAATATATTTTTTCAACATTCCTTATAACTTGTAATAATGAATTCATATGATAAAATATTATAATAATGCATACACTTATTTTGCCATTTTGTAGTTACCTATACTAGGTTTATTAAAGGGGAGTATGTTTAATAACCTAATAGGGTGGTTTATATTACTCTAATGGCATAATTTCTAGTTAACTATTTATTTAAAAAATAACTTGATTCATTAAAATCTATATTTCAAATAAAAATCAATTAATCATTAAAATTAATTATATGATTATTATTTAATAATACATAATAATATTTTGTAATAGAGTGCTTATTGACCACAATAAAATATTTTGTTGGCTGTAATAACCAGTTACGTCCAAAAACAAAATTGGACGTAACTGGTTATTGCAACCATTAAAAATATAATTATCATGGTTTTTTAGTTTTTTATAAATATTATCATAAGTATAAAATATAAACCATTGGAAATGGGTTTGAGTGATGTATCTTATTCTTACAAAAAAAATAATAATACGTTTTTTAATTTTCGGTTAAGTTTCCAATTTTATAGATCGTTTTTTTCATTTCCTGAATAATTTTCAAAAATGGACGTATCTGGTTATTGCACCGGAGTCTTCAATTGTTTCAACGTTAAATCAACTACAATGTTCTACTCTATTACTGGAAAAATGGATATGTGGTCATGCTTTATAGAAAGTGGAAAAAATAAAAGGAAAGCCGCTCTATTGTACAGCCAACGATTTTGGGCTTGAGAGACAAGTTCCTAATTCAAGCATTTTTTTAAGATTGGAAAAAAACTTAAAATCTACAGGAAGTTTCAATAAGAGTAAAAATAGGAAATGTATCAAAACTACTAAAGAATATTCTGAAATTGTGTTACAAAAATTAGAAGAAAATCCTAATACATCTTTAAGAATAGTATTGAGTAATTAAATACATATATATTGTATATATTTGAGCTTAAGGTATTCCCTGACACAGTAAATCCTTAAACAATTATTGCCTGGTTTCCATATTATGATCATACATATGCTCCAGTTAATTTTTTGGGCCGATATAATCTTGACTGATAATCTCCTAGTTCCCTTGAGTATTATTTGATTCAGTTCAATTATGTTTTATACTATTTTATTAGATGTGATTTGTGTTTATTTCACAAACACATTGATGTAATTCTGGCAAACCATGTCTCATTGTTTTGTGAATCAAGCATAAAATTACTGTTATTTATTAATTATCATGTTTTATTATTATTTGTTTCATATAGTTCAGTCCAGAAAATTGCGAAAAAAAAAATATCATCCATTTAAACGAAATACTCTTCAGCATTTAAAATTTGATGATTATAAATGTCGTCTAGTTTGGATTGCAAAGGTGCTTATTTGAATTCTACCGGCATTTATTATCGTTTATCAACTAATACGTGATAAGATCGTATACCAGGAAACAGTAACCAGTGTTATATTGTGTAACCATGATGGTAAATTGTAAAATTTGTAAAATGTTATTTTTATACTTTACATATAGCTGATAAGCTGCGCTGCAGCTGGCTAGTCGTTCACTTCACTGACACTCGGTGTTCTGGTGGGAGTGAAGATAGGACACTTTTTTTTTATCTAATAGTATTGTTTATCTATCTTTTTATTATCAATTATGACCCTAATGGCTAGTGTTAAATTGAAATAAAATTTCGTTTTGACTTCTGATTTTTACTGTTGGGTTTGTAAGATTGCCCAGTAGCAGTAAATTGAACGAATATTGAAACATTAATAAGTCGCATACGGATTACTCAAATTAAATTCTATAAACGTTAAACTTATTTTTTTCAGTATGTCTATAGATTTTTGTTAACGAAAATAGGTATTGTCATTTGAAAATCAAAAGTTGATAGTGTTTTATCAAAAAAGGGAGGAAGTTAAAATTATCAAAATTGTAACACAGTGTAAAAAAGTAAAACCTAGAAAGTTAAAAAAAAAAAATTATTTTAAAATTCCTAATACTTCCCGAGATATTAACTGGTTCACGATAAAAAAATCACCCTGTATTAACAAATACAGCCGGTTGAAAAAATTTATCAAACACGCTTAAGACCTCGAAAGTACTGGCGTTTACAATTAGGATGGACCGATTTAATTTTGGATGCATTTTGGGAACAACATAAGTTACCTTGTACGTTTGTAATTAAAAAACATCATGTTTCACATTATGGTAGAGGTGATTTTATCACATTTAGTGGGAACTGTGTTGACGGAAATTATAAAACAGCATTTTTTGGTGATGTTGCGGAAGAACCAATAGCAGATAATAATGTGGAAGTAAATATAATTACTGCAGATACAATTAGTGTAGAGCATACAGAAAATAAAAAACGATTTTTACGTTATCCAAAACGTCAAAAAATTGGTTAGGATATTCAGTGTATTGGTGCCACTCAATGGCAAAGAAACTTTGCTGATGAATGTATGGAGTTTGGGGATGATCAACCCCCATATTTTTATAATACAGACATTCTGCGGAAAGCAAAGCAAGATAATGTGGATAGTAATTTAGGGATACATGGCTCTGATCCAGTACTATCGTTAATCGAACTGAAACATAGTTCTGAACTAAATGGTAGCATACATACCATTAGTATTGACAAAATGTTTGTACATTATTGGTCACCAATGCAATGTCATATGTATAAAGTGATTCGAAGACAAAAGTGGGTAACAATTTCAGTCGATGCAACGGGTTCATTAATACTACTATATCAAAGAACTTCAAGTAAAATTTCCTTAGGTCAAATTTTCCTATATCAAATGGTAACAAGTGTATTGTTTTACATTCATAACTTGTTACCATTACTAACTCCGAACAAAATGAGCAAAATTCCCAAAATACGTCACATTTAACTACTTGGTTACATTCAGTTGAAAGAGACTGCATTCAAGAATCAGCAGTTTCAGGTAACAGATTAAATGCATATTATTGCCCTGAATTTAAAAGACCGTTGCTAAATATATGCAGAGAATTTTCCTTGTGGTCAGGAGTAATGGTTAAAATTTTTAAATGTTCTAATATAGTAGGTTCATCTGCAAGAATAGAAGGCTATTTTTCAGATCTAAAATCTACGGTTATTGATAAACAAAAGCCTAGACTCCGATTAGATAAATTTATTGTAACACACCTTAGAGATATTATATGTTCCATGAAAATAGCAAAAAGTGTTACAAAAAAAAAAAGAATTTCAAACGACGTATCTCATCGAAGATGATGAGATCGAGACTTATGACAATGAATTTATTTGGAAAACAAAAATAACAAACACAACTACAGACAACTCGGAAGAAGAAGATATTCAAATAGAAAATAGATCAAGTACAAAAATTATTAATAATAATGTAAATAACGAAAGTATTAAAGACAATGCCTTAGAGTCAGAAACAGATGAGATCGAGACAGATGACGACAGATTAATTTGGAAACCCAAAACAAAAAATACAACATCAGACACTACAGACAACTAGGAAGAAGAAGAAGATACAACAAAAACTACATCTGAAATCACTGAGTTAAAAGAAAAAGAAAATTGGAAAAATAAAGGCAAATCTCCAAAAAAGAGGAAATTGTTGTACTTAGTTGACCACCCTGAAATAAAATATAAATTTAAAGCAAAGTCAAAGCATACAGTTGATATACTAAGAAATGGGAATTGTTTAAATCCAACGCCATTAAAAATCGGAAAAAAAACTATTAAATACTAAGTATTAAATACCTGTCTCTTTGACGCAGTGATCCAAGCAATAGCTACCGGATACATAGATTCAAACACGTATGCAGATTATGTCGATGTATCAACAAATTCTGTATTACAACTTTCTAAATACTTGATGCACAATGGGGCAAACTCGACACTATACCAGAAATGAGCTTCAATATTAAAATCATCGGGGAGAAAATCAAAATTGATGTGTGGTTTAATGGAGTTGGATTGCCGGTTTAACGTGAACAACCTATCAGAACTTTTAATTAAAGACGAACCAAGTATATGGGAATATCATACGTGTGATACTGAAGCTAGGCAATTCACGAAGCCAATGATATTCATCCCAATAAACCTTGGTGAACTAAATAAAGGTAAATATATAAAAAATTAATATAACAAAATTCCTAGATTTAATGCAAAGAACAATTTTGGTTAATTAATAATCTATTAAAACGATAAACAATTTAATCACTATTAAAACGTGGTTATATTTTTATAAAAGATGCAAGATAATAGGAAAGTTCTCAAACCATAAAATTGCCTTTTTTCAATTATACTAATATTGTTTGATAGTAAAACAACTAACAATAGTTGATTTTAAAATTATAAACATTTATTATATTAATTATAGTCAATAATCAGATTTAAAATTTGAATATTTTTGTAAAATATTGTTGTATATATGTATATATTATTTTATTATTATAATATGACAGATACGCATTTTAGAATAATTCTAATATTTTAAAGTTTCGATTGAAATGGGGTTATTATGATATAGTATAAATGGGTTAAGGTATTTCTCTTATAATATAATAAATACAAAGCGATGTACAATTTAATTTAATTTTTAAATAAATAAGCATATTTATGATCGATAAATACATTTAAAAGAACTATATATATTTATTTTAAATTGAGTGTCTTAGGATAAAATAATACACCAATACTATACTCGATAAGATGATATTGAATAAATAAAATTATAACAAAATACTGTGCATTAAAATGTAAATATTTCTTATTAGGAGGATTTAAACATATACAAAATGCCATTGATAATATGAAGCCTGATCCAATTACCACTTATAACAGAAAATGTTATCACAGTGGATGCAATAGTACAATAGTTGTGACAAAAACTATTAATCAGCATATTTGGTTTGATACAGTTATGTACCAAGGTATGGATATGGAATGTAAACTAGAAGATATACCACTCAATATTAAATACATAAGTATAAGTAAGTTAATATCATTCAAAACCTAAAAAAAAACAAAAAAAAATTAATCTGATAAAAATCTTGAAAAAATAAATAACGATTACATACAAACATAAGCCATGTATTTTCATTTAAATAATATAATTACAGATACAGATTTGTTGCAGTCATAGCATTTGTTGAGGGTTTGGAGGGATGTTTGCCACACTATGTTACTTATAGTAAACGAATACATGGATATTGGTAATACCATGACGACTTGTCCTTACAAGTAGATAGATGTAAAGAGGCAAGAAAGATAAAACCACACACAATGCTATTTACAAAAGAATAACAAAATATATTGTGACAAAAGGAAAGTCTAATGAAAAAATAAAAAGTTTTTTTGAGTTATATTATTCTAATTAATTATTTAGTCATACACACAATATTATAAAATTACATTATTTTTAATAGGAATACAATTTTTAATACGAAAACATGTAGTTAAAAATTAAGTAAAAATTTTTGGAGTGGTTTTTCTTCATTTATGGCGTGTAAACATGTTTGTTGAACCACTTTTCAAATTTGTTGGACGCCAGAACTTAATATTGTAAAAATACGATTTTTTTAATAGGAACATCATTTAAATATGAAATAACTAAATTAGTGATGTTCGTATAAATTCAGAAAGTGTTTTTACTTTTTTAGTATTTGTCCAACAAAAGTCTAACAACGTTTTAAAATGTTATGTGTTTATTTTTACATCAGTTTTTAGAATTTTAATTAAATTTGTAGTGCTGGTTGTGATGTTGGCATTACAAACTTTGAAATTATATAACTTTTAATATACCTTCCAACAAATTCCAACAATGTGATATGAGTATTGTTGGAAGTTCTTTAAAAAAGTTTTTTGCGTTTGTAGTGTTAGGCATGTAGTTAGCACTACAAACTTTGAAATTGAATAACTTTTAATATAGCTTCCATCAAATTCCAACAATTGTCCAAATCAACGTCCAACAAGTCCGAGAAGAGTTTGTTGGAATGGTTTTAGTTTGTTATGTTAACTTTGTAGTGCCACGTTCACGTACGTATGGAAATGTAGTCAATAAATTAACATTTTATGTACATTCGTTTGCAACTTTTATTGATAGCAGTAAATAAATCACCTATATAGAAACTTAAAATATGACATTACATAATTAATGAAAAAAATTTAAGCTACCTATTACTATCGTCTATTACTATTTAACTATGATAACATTTAAATAAATATATTCATATTTTAAAAAATTAATACTTTTTTTACAATATTTAAATATATAATTACCAATATTAATATTTATATTTATATTGTAAAAATTTGTCATATAAATAAAATGTTCTTTCATATTTATCGCATAATTTTCGCGTATTTGTTGCATATTTTTATGATTTTTACTGCATATTATAAAATATATGGCATAATATATTGGTACTTTTTAGTGCATAAAAATCCGCGTTTTAGTTATAGGTAACTTACACTTTATCTTTTTTAATAAATGAAAAGTTAAAAAAAAATGTTTTTAAATAAAATAAATAATTACCTGGTTGATTTATTTCATCACCTATAGCTTTTCAAAGTTTATCTTTATGAGTCGCATCACTATACTTTGGATCACCCATGTCATATAGACTGAAATGAGTCCGAACTATTTTAATAAGTTTTTCTGAATCCATATTAATTTAACCCAAAAAATTAAAAGAAAACTCACAAATATTTTAATAAAAGCTGAAAAAATGATGTTACCGAAACAAAAGTTCAAGGTTTAATAATTTCTGAGGCTCGTTTAGCACTCATCTTCATCCGTAATTTAAACCAACAAGGACTTGTATACTCCTGTTTAAATAATAATAATTTGTGTTTATTTTTGTGTCTTTGTGTACACGATAATAGTCTAGTTAAAAATATGCTATGGTATCTTTTAAATTAAATCTAGTTAATGCACTTAGGAGCTCAAAATTTAAAATTTCCAGTAAATTTCAAAAGCGCTAGGAAAAAAAAGGAAAATCGGGAATTTTTACAAAACCGATTTTTAATACAATGTCGTCCTCCATAAGCTGTTATTAGTGGAAATTAAAAAAAAATGTGAGTAAATGCACAATAATTTTTTTATGAGTGCCTCAAGTTAAAATTTCAACAATATTTTTCAAAATCACGAAAATTTGCAAATTATTTTAAGTTAGAAGTTCATAAAGAAATGTCTTTTCATTTCTAAAATTTTAAAATGTAATACAAGATTCCTGATAAGTTTGTCAACATTTAACTAAAATATATGTAGGTATACCAGAAAGTCAAATTAAATTTTTATGAGCTTATGAAATTTAAAAATATGGCGTCGGGAAAGTGGCGTCCCCATCGCCCAGAGCACTTTTAAGTTCAGTGCTCTGCAGTAGCCATACCTAACCTTAATTGGTTAGTAGCCTGGCCCTCCAGGTTAGGGGTTGAGCGTAGGGCTAACAACCCTACCTCGTGAAAAACATATTGTGGTGAATCGAAAAACCAACCCTTGGGACAGTTTCAATGGAATTCAAAACGTAAAACGGAAAAAGGAAAACAAGAGATTAAGGATCGGAACATGGAATATCAGAACTTTGTTTAAACCAGGTGCTTTGAGAATATTCATTGATGAAGTGACCAGGTATAATCTACCAATAGTAGCATTACAAGAAGTGAGGTGGCCAGGTAAAAGCAATATCAAGTCCGGAAATTATACAATCTTCTACAGCGGAACAGAAAATGACAGACACGAAAATGGTGTTGGTTTCCTAATCAACGACTCAATATTATCAAATGTGAAAAAATTTACAGCAATCAACGAGAGACTATGCATTATTCAAATAAAAGGAAAAATTTTGGATATTGCACTACTAAATTGCTATGCGCCTACGGAAGACAAAAATAACGACGCAAAGAGCGAATTCTACGAAAGACTAGAGGATGCATATGACTCGTTACCTGGCAACACAGTGAAAATCATAGTAGGAGATCTTAATGCACAAATTGGATGCGAACCGAACAAAAGACAGACTATTGAAAAAGAAAGCCTACATATAGTGTCCAATGACAATGGGGTACGAGTGATTAATTTTGCGGTATCTAAACACCTTGTGG
>NW_020270774.1:8549-9626 GCF_002803265.2 Melanaphis sacchari
TTTTTTTAGCTTGTGTTCAGCTTATTTAAATAATTATATATTTTTTATATTACACCATACTATTTTATAATTAGATTTTTGTTGCAAATAAATAATGATTTGTGCATGTAATTATGAATTAAAAATTATTTACAAGACTATAATTTCACTTTATGAAACAACTAAAATGTATAATCCAGGACATTTCAAATTAGTAGTGTCCTAGAAAATCTGTGCTGTATGACAAACTTAACCTATAATCTATTTTTGATTACTTTGCCCTGAGTTCAACGTTTATTTTATTTAATATTTTGTTTGAATTTAAATAATGTGTATTTTTATTGGTGACTGGTGTACAATTTATTATTTGTTATATTCAATTGCTATCCATTAGTAATTAGCCATGTTTTGTTTTAGGTAAATTAACTTACATTGAAAATCAGTTTTCAGTGGAGTTCAATCAAGTACGAAATAATCTCAGGGTAAATGGTTAACATACTAAACTTGTTATAATTAATTTGAAATATAATGTAAATTATTAAATTTATTAGATTAGAGATGGCATATCAAGATCTGAACGAGCTAATGCCACTCATATAATTTCCCAAAATGTCCAGCGCCTTAATCAGCAACAAGACCTCTTGATGTTTTTGAGCAACACCGGTCATCGTATTGATGGATATGTTGAAAGAGAAATTGGACCTTATGCGCAACCATGAAGAAGCAGTTCTCCTATAATATTTGTTTTTTTTTTTTTTGTGTATTTTAAATTTTTTCTCATGTATAATATTATGTTGAATGTTCAACTTTAATTTTTTTTTATGTATTAAATTATGTTTGTATATATATATAGTGAGGGATTGTCCTACTATACCCAACGTGTGAGCCTCACAAGACTGTTCAATTTTACTTATCCGGTTTTTATAATAACCACGTATGGTATAACAGTAACCTCTTGTGTTCAAGCGTTTAATTCACATTAATATCACAACTCAACATTTTTCATTATAATTTGTTTTATTTTTCATGTTAAATAAATATAAGGTTAAAAGTTGAAATTAATATTAATTTATTGTAGGTACTGAAAAACAGTAAAAA
>NW_020270775.1:0-20896 GCF_002803265.2 Melanaphis sacchari
AAAAACGGTGACATACGGAACTAAACCGGCATCGTATATAGCAACCGCCTGTTTAAAAAAATTGGCAGATGTGAAAATAAAAAACAATATCCAATAGCGAGCGAAGTGATTGCATCTGACTTTTATATGGACGATTTGCTGAACGGCGCGAGTACATTGTCGGAAGCAATTCAATTACGCAACAATTTAATAACAATATTAAATAATGCGGGACTACAATTAAGGAAATGGGTATCAAATCAAAAAAAGGTGTTATACTGAGGCCGCCGAGAGAACGCTACTCGCTCGTGCATCCAAATGATCGAGCTCCGCAGTATCGTACCTAAATTTCTCCCACTCTACCACCTAGTCGCCGCCGTAAATTCCCCTACTCAGTACGTAGCGATCGGTGGCTAATCCCACAGCCGCCGCCGCTTAGCAGTAAACGGTGGTTGTATACACCGGCTCAAGCAACACACTATGAAAAAAATAATACCTGGTGTCAGGCGTACCTATTGTGTATACAAAAACAATACAAATAATATGTATTTAACATCAGTATTTTATTTATGCATTTATGTAGTTATTCTAACAAAAATTAGTAATTGTACATTACATTACATTTTAATATGTATTAAGAAAAAAAAACAAAAACAAATATAAAAATACAAAATAAAAATAATTTAAATAGGCACAAGAAATCAATCTGAGTCTACATCCGAAGAACTTGTATCACCTGTTCCTATGGTAAGGATATGACGTTCTTCTTCGTCGGGTTGTCCGTCCATTACTTCATCACTTAAATGTTCAAGGTTCATAAACTTGTCTTCCTCCTTTATAGCATGTCCAACAAAATTGGTCCACATTTCTGGTGTTACATGTTCCACCCCTTTTTTTAGTAGCTCAAGTACGTCCTTTATTTTAAATGTGTTGTTGTGTGTCCGGACATAACTTTTTACCGATGACCACGCGAGCTCTATAGGATTTAGCTCGCAATGGTATGGCGGTAATCGCAATACGAGTTTTTTATTGTCTTTCGCGTATTCGTCAATGACGTATTTGTCGTATGAATCTTTTAATTGTCTCACTTTATTCATTAAATCATTTTTACACGTCGGATGGATAACAATCTCACCTCTACACTTAAGCCAATCTACGATTTCTTGTTTTTTCCAAGACATATTTGGTATTTTACATTTCTTCACCGAGTGATACGAGGCATTGTCCATCACAATTATGGCATTTTCTTTTAATAACGGCCGAATACGTACAAACCATTCATAGAATGTATCTCCATTCATCTCGTCGTGGTAGTCTGATGAATTTGTTTTCGATTCGAAACATAAAAGGCCTCCCGGGACAAAGCCATCTGTCGACCCGATGTGTAAAACGATGAGACGCTTACCTTTCCCGGAGGGTTCCTTTTGTCCTGTTGTTAGGCCTTCAAGAAATGCTCCACGTGATGATGTCACCGTCGTATCGACCCACTTTCTACCATGTGTTTCGCCAGCGTTGACCCATGTTTCATCTAAATAGTATATCGGTCTGTTTTGTGTTCTGTAATGCTGTATTTTGGTTAAAAAACTTCGGCGCCAAGTTATTATATCTTCTCTTTCGAGAAGTGCACTATTACGATTTTTTTTCACGTATTCAAATTGTAAATCTTTTAATACTGCCTGGAATGACTTACGTTTCATATTAGGCAATTCTTCATCCTCATTAATGGCTACCAACATTTTTTTAATTGTGGGTACTTCACGGTTCCTCCAAAAATTGTGAATTTTTTGCCTAATAGCGTTTTTATCAAATTCGTCGATTTTTTCAATTATTGTAGGTCTAAGTTTTTTCTTGGTAGGCATGAAACTGTACCTTGTTTTTTGTACTCAGACAATGTTGTTTGAACTGTACGTTGTCCAATACCCGAGGCTTTTGAAATTTCTAATAGCATTTGTCTGTAGGTCAATCGGGGGCTGTCTGGATCTTCAGACTGTTTTCCAACGAAATATTTGTAGAGGTTAATAACAACTTGCCTTTGACCAGTGCCAATAAACTTAAGAAAAAATATATATTTAAAAATTAAAAATATTCAATAGGAAAATAGTAATAGAAACACTTACTTTTCCTTTTGGATTTTTTTTAGCTGGAGATACAGTTACATGTTCGTCGTCCATGTTGTTAGGTTTTTAAACGTAAAAAATAAAAATGGCGGTTTCATAGAAAAAGCGAAAATTGTGTTCCCGAAAAAAACAAAAATGTTGTGTATCTTATATGTATTCAATAACATAGAATATCGAAGACACTATGATACGCTCTGTATACAAACACTGTCACCGTTTCCCGGTCGGCGGCGGCGTCGGTAGGCGGCAGCAGCTCCGCGACGGTGGCGACGACAGCGTCGGCGGCCAGAATTAACGGCGGCCAGCGTTTTAGAAGGTTTAATGGTGGGAATGCGCGAGAACGGAAGAATTTTGGTCGCCGCCCAGTAGCGTTCTCTCGGCGGCCTCAATATAGTCGATATTGCTAACATCGATAATGACCTACTACGAGTATTGAATCTAGATAACAACCCTATAAAAATGCTCGGACTATTTTGGGACCCGCATAATGACACGTATCGATATAAGGTCAACGAACCGATACAAAGATCTACGTCGATAGCGCCAATAACAAAACGCAATATATTATCGAACATTGCGACGATATTCGATCCTCTCGGTTTAATTGGTCCAATAGTCATAACAGCAAAAATTATAATGCAAAAATTGTGGCAAAAGGGTATTAATTGGGACGAGCAATTACCGTTATCAATACTAAAAGAATGGGAGACCTATTGGCATGAACTAATCAAAATAGAACAGATTACTATTCCAAGACGTGTAATCGGTTGCGACGGGAACGTGAACGTGCAAATTCACGGCTTCGCAGACGCGTCTACGGTAGCGTATGGTGCGTGTTTATAGTGTTTATACGTACGAACAGCCGACTGCGAAGGCAAACATTACACGCGCCTAATAATATCGAAATCCCGTGTTGCCCCGCTAAAAACAATTTCTCTAGCGCGATTAGAACTATGTGCTGCGGTATTATTAGTGCGTCTTTCAAAAAAAAAAAATCCCAAAATTACGTATAAAAGTAATACGTGAATATTATTGGTCGGACTCGTCAATCGTATTGTCATGGATAAACGCACCATCCTCTCAGTGGAAAACATTCGTCGCGCATCGAGTTGGAGAAATATACCAAGCAACGGCCAGTTCACAATGGAGACACGTAAAATCTGAGGATAATCCAGCCGACATAATATCACGCGGTTGTACTCCCGAAAAATTGCAAAATGATATTTTGTGGTGGGAGGGTCCACCTTGGATAAACAGTAATGAGGACGAGTGGCCATATAACGTGTCCGAAATAAAAATAAATGATAATGAAATTCCAGAAGAAAAGAAAAGTCTCGCATTGGTAACAGTCGTAAATGAAGAAATTCCAATAATAAAAAGGTATTCGACACTACCGAAACTATTAAGGGTAGTTGCCTACATCATAAGATGGAAACAGCGCGTGGTAAACAAAATACAGTTTACAACCAAAACGATCGAGTTAAGCGAGTTCAACGACTCAAAAGAAAAATTAATAAAAATTGTTCAACAACAGCATTTCAGTAGCGAAATAAATCGTTTAAAACACAAAAAATGTGTCCAATATAAGTAAATTACGTTTTTGGAGACCGTGGATAGATAAAAATAATATCTTACGGGTTGGAGGTCGATTAAACAAAACAGAAGCGATAAATATTGACACGAGGAACCCAATATTACTACCGGCAAAATCGAAGCTTACCAAATTAATATTTGAATACGAACACAGGCGGTTACTACATGCCGGTCCCCAAGCGCTGTTTTCCGGAATACGGGAACAATATTGGCCACTGGACGGTAGAAACATAGCAAGAAAAACTGTTCACAAATGCGTTCAATGTTTTCGCACAAAACCAGTAATATGTCAACCTATTTGTGGGGACTTGCCAAAAGACCGAATAGAGCCGCGAAGACCATTTTAAGTTTGCGGAGTAGACTACGCAGGACCAATTTTAGTAAAAACTAGTTTGCGAAGAAAAGCTCAAACGACGAAAGGTTATATTTGCGTTTTCATTTGTTTCGTAACTAAAGCAGTACATCTCGAATTGGTGGGAGACTTGAGTACTAATGCTTTTTTAGCGGCATTAAGAAGGTTTTGGTCTCGACGTGGAATGACCAAAACAATATACTCAGATAACGGTACCAACTTCGTAGGCGCAAACCAGCAATTGCAAGAACTGCAGAATTTATTTTTATCGGAACAGCATAAGCATCAAGTCCAAACGTTTTTGACCGAAATAGGTGTCAAATGGAAATTTATTCCACCTAGAGCTCCACACTTTGGCGGATTGTGGGAGGCAGCCGTAAAATCAGTAAAAGGACATTTACGTAAGACGTTAGGAAACGCAATGCTAATTTACGAAGAATTGTATACTGTGTTGGTACGTATAGAGGCATGTTTAAACTCACGTCCTATCACTCCCCTTTCATCCGACCCTACTGACTTAAGGGCACTTACTCCCGGCCACTTCCTTATCGGGAGTTCTCTGAACAGTATCCCGGATATCGATGTGTCTGCGATGGCGTCAAATCGATTGCGTAGATGGCAAAGAACTATCCAATTAACGCAACAAATATGGCATCAATGGCGCACGGAGTATCTGTCGCAATTGCAAGGACGGAAAAAATGGCTAACGTCAAAAGGAGCGCCACTTAAGGAAGGGACCCTAGTAATTCTCCGGGAAGAAAATATACCTCCGCTTCATTGGCGCTTGGGTAGAGTTACCAAAATATTAGCGGGCAACGACGGAGTAATGAGGGTAGCAATGGTGAAGACGGAACGAGGGGAAATAAAGCGGACAGTTCGAACTTTATGTCCATTACCCACTGACGAATAAAAAAAAAAAAAAAAAGATAAAAAAAATGTAATTATGTAAATATTATTTAATAATATATATAAATAATATTTATTTATAATATAAAAAAAAAAAATTAAAAAAAAAAAAAAGTTTAATTTATAAAAATGTAATTATATTTATTTTATACTGTACCTATACCATTTATTATTATTATTATATTGTCTGATAATTATTATTATTGCATGATCGCATGTTAATTGTTGTATTATTATCTGCTATTATTATTGTATTAAATTTTTAAAATGTTAGAGTAATACTTTTATAATATATTATGTAATATGTACTCGTATAATGGATTTTAGCACAGCTTAAAATGTCGGGCGGTATAATCAGTCTTGACGATTGATAGCAATCGGTCGTATCGGTTTTATTATTAAATGCGATTAGCACATCGGGCTGTGCCGTTGTAATGGCCTGATATCCGAGTCAGTCACCAGACAACTGCGACTGATGCGTTGTCAATCGTCAAAATATCTATAAGTGCGATAAGTGTGAACACAAAAATGTTTATTAAAAAATATAAAATATAATTAATACAATCAATTAAAATTAATTGTTATTGTTTCATTTAAAAGGAAATATATATAATAATATACTTTTCAAATTAAACAAATTAAATAGTCGTGCGCTCGATGTGTAAACGAACAGTCGCCGCATGACTCAAACAATAGTACTTATTAATAAGTCCATAATAAAAAATACGGAGTTTATTATAGATTAAATTAGGTATATCTGTATGATAAATATAAAATACACAAATATTGAAATAATAATGTACAAACGAGTAACTATATAATGTATAAAAAGTAATAATATTGTCAATAGTAAAAAAAAATCAGTCACATAAAGTATACAAGTTAAATATTTACACATAAATTAAAAAAACATTAAAAATCAGAATCATCTTCGTCATCAGAATTGCCGATAGTTAGTACAACTCTCTGTTGTTCTGCCATCAGTTCATCAATCAAATTGTCCATATTCCAAAACTTGTCTTCTGCTTTCGTGGTGTGGCTGATAAAGTTTTTCCACATCTCAACAGTAACTTTTACAGTACCTTCGATTAGAAGATTATGTACGTCGGCTAGCTTAAAAGTTTTGTTGTTGGCTTTTACGTGATTTTTGACGACAGACCAAGCTAATTCTATAGGATTTAGCTCACAGTGGTAGGGAGGTAAACGTAAGACTACTTTGTTTTGCTCCTTAACCATTTCGTCAATCACATAGGTTGAATACAAAGGTTTCAATCGTTTTACCACTTCTAATAACTCCGGAATTATCATCGAGTTATCGATTACCTCCCCTTTACTTGTGAGCCAATTGATGATGTCTGACTTTCGCCATTGTGTAGTTGGACATTTCTTTTTTTTCACTGAGTGATAAGGAGCGTTGTCCATCACAATCACACAATTTTCATTGAGTCTCGGCAAAACATCTTCCAACCAATCACGAAAAGAATCCCCATTCATCTCGTCGTGATAGTCTTGGGTGTTTTTTTTAGATTCGAAACATAGAAGCCCACCTGGAACAAATCCGTCTTCGGACCCTATGTGAACTACTATGAGTCGCTTCCCTTTACCTGTGGGATTGACTGCACCTGTTGATAGTCCCTGGGAAAAAGCGTCTTGGCTAGATTGTACAGTATTGTCACTCCATATTCTGCTCGTAACATCTCCAGCATTTACCCAAGTTTCGTCGAGAAAATAAATTTGACGACCTTCTTCTCTGTATTTTCGTAAATCTCTAATGTACTGTCTTCGCCAAAGAATTATCTCGTTTTTTTCAAGTAACGCGCTGTTACGACCTCGTTTAGCATATTCGAATTCCATTGATTTCATTAATCGATATAATGATGTGCGGGAGAAATTTGGTAGACTTTTATCTTCATTAACTACCGTCAACATTTTATCTAACGTCAGCAGATCACAGTTCCTTCTGATGGCATATTTATCAAAATCATCAACTTTTGTTTCAACGTTTTTGAAAATTTTTATTTTGTTTGGCGAAGACACTGTTTTGTTTTCGCGATATTGGGCAATTGTGTTTGAAATTGTCTTTTGACCAATTCCCAATTCCTTAGAGAGGATTTCGCGCTTTTCTAACAGTCAAATTTGGATCGACTGCCAATTTGGATTTATACGCATTAATAATCATTTCACGTTGACGTGAACAAACAAACTAAAAAAAATAAATATATCTTGTTATCTACATTTTTATAAAAATGAAAATCGACTTTTTCAATTTTAAACGTTTTTAAATGAAGTGAGAAATTTAGTACTACAATAGTAATATTACTTAACATTTTTTTTTAAATTTTTTATACTAATTTATCACAATAATAGTTTTTAAAAAAATGTTTGAAAGCGAGAATATTATTTACCAAGCACTGAATTTGCACATTAATTTTTATAAAAAACATTTCGAAATTTAAAATTGTAAATTTATTTAATAAATTATTTTAAAACAATAAATTTATACCATATAATTAGTGTAATTAACTTTCGAGTTCATTATACCTTACTGGAAATAACGTAAAATAGTATGAATAGTTTCATCGTAAAAAAAGATAATATCTTTAAATTAATCTTTATATTTTTAAAATTGCATTGCATATAGTAAAATTAATAGTACCTACCAATATAAAATAAGTTTTAAGTTGTAAATAGTTTTAAATTGTGTTTGAATTATTACATCGTATTGTATTTTATTTTCATACCCTACCTATCAAAATCGAATATTCACATGTTGGGTTGATTTTTTTTACAAAAGTTAAGTTTATAAATGAATAATGAGCAGTTTTATATTACGTAATTTCCAGTGTTGGTGAAATTACTATTTTTTGGTAATTAAATTACATTACTAATTCCTTATCAAAATTGTAACTAAATTTTTTTAAGTTAATTTTTATTTATTTGGTAAATTTACATTTTTTTTGAGTTTAAAAAGTAATGTAATTACAAATATAAATAATTAATACTACTATAATTACTTGTTGTTATTAAGAAAAAAATGTTTTAAGGCTACGGTACTGAGAAAGACTTAAAAAAGCAAAATATCATTTTAACTTTTAAATATGCAAAAATATGCAACATAGAATTTCACATTTAACATCTTAGGTTTTTAAAACAAATTAATAGCTCAAATATACGTCTCCAGATCCTCTAAAAAGAAATGTGTAAATGCTAGAAGTTATGAGTTCTGATCATAATAGTTACTAAAAATATACAATTTAACTATAATATTTTTTTTTTAAGTTTCTTTCAATCTTTCAAAATTAAACGGATTTTAATATTATTTTTTCTTCATATTACAAGTAAATAAACTCTATGAAATAGCTGTTTTCAAATGTTCAAAAAAATGTAAGTGGTTATATTATGTCACGTTTTTAAATTTGAATATTTGTTACTTTACGGCTTCTATGAAATAGTCGATATTCATTTTCTTAAACAATTGATTCAAGTTAAAAAAATATACATACCTTTCCTTTGATATTTCGTTTAACCGGCGACGAAAATTCTACTCCAGCCATTTCTTCTTCGGTAAATAAAATAAAATTAAAAAAATAATAATGAAAAATCAAATGCAATTTAGGTACTGAGCGTTTGCTAGTGACGGTGTGCTGCGTGTAAACAGGATATTACAAATGATACACAAAAAAGATTGGAATTTGAATCGTTCGGTATAACGACCAGTCAAATATTTATCATCGGTTAGGAGCGCTAGCAACCATGCTAATCAAACAAGTGGTTCCCTGGGACAAAGTGGGGGATGCGCGCCGCCGAACGGAAATTGGTCGCCGCCCGGTGTCTTCTCTTTTGAAACGGAGTATAGCGTTTCTCCTGAAAGAACGTTCTCAAAATTAAAATTGGTGAAAACAAGGTTTCGAAGTACCGTGTGTGAAGACATGCTTGAAGCACGTTTGATGATGTCTTGTGAATGTGATATTCCAATTAATGTAGACACTATTATCAAACGTTTTGCGTCATGTAGTACAGAATTGTCAAAACTATTATTGTAATGTCTAAAGTTTTATTTAATATAAATTCTAATACTGAGTTATTTATATAATTTAAATGTAATCATATGTTATATAATTATAAATTATACTTAAGTAGTTTATTAGTTTGGTATTCAATTAAAACATTTTTTATAAATGCTCATTTTAAATAACTATTATTGATAATAAATTGAGTACTCATGTCTTACTGTCAAGGGGTAGGGGGGCAAAGCCCCCCACGACTCTGTTTAAACTGCTTGAGTGGGTAGATACTTTTTGGATTCTATCGCCCCTCCAAATAAAATTTAGTTCGGCGTCACTGTTGGAAAATAAGCATAAAAAGACCAATGCTCAAATATTATTAAGATTTCAGGTTCAAAGAAGTGTCTAAGTCATACCTAAATCGTTTAATCCAGAAAGACAAAAAGAAAATTTTGATATCTGGGATTTTGAGATGAGCAAGGTAAATTTTGATTTACCGGAGTCATTAAACCAAAATTTACGTTATGTTCTTTTCAAACTAAGAATACACTTGAGAGACCATCTATTTAACGAAGAACCATGAAAATCAGTGATTAATAGACTAAAAAAATATTGATTTATGTATTATTATCTTACAATACTATGTACTTTTTCTTCTTTTTCACTCTATTATCTTAAATAAAGAGGATATTTGTTAGATTAAATAATCCGTACTTTGGTATCATTGGTAAATAATTATTTTAATAAACTTTAGAATTACACAAATATTCATAGTTAATAATCATTATATAATAATTTTTTTTTATTGAACTTAAGCCCGGCGACTAGGGCCATTAGCTGTTGTAAAGGTTATGAACTGTGGTAGGAGTAAAGTTGGTACGGTAGGTTGTTTTTTTTTACGATTGTTACGGGCGCAGATCGGTGTGTAAGATGCTCGATAGCTGTGACGCAACGATTGACTGAAGCGAAACGCATGGTGCGACAGAATTGTCCGATTGACGTCTTAAATTATTGCTATCTATCTACTGTAGGGAAAATATTATTTTTCTTAAATTGTCTTGGCTCAAACATTATTTTTCCCTTTTTTTCAAAACCACGTTTTTGAAACATGTTTCTTTTAATCACACTAAATTCATTCACTCTTCATTTCATCTTAAGACTCAATTTCAATTACGTAAAAACAAATTCTTAATTATTTTCTTATATTTATTAAATTGTTCTGTGTACGGGATCATGATTCAAATAATGTCCACCCAATTATGTTATTATACCCGAAGAGAATTTATAAATTAATTAAATAAGAAAATAAATAATAACGAATGTTAGAATTTAATAGTTAGAAGTAAGAAATTGTGAAATAGCATTTATGTGATATATCCGTGGACATGTTCTTCATGCTTAATAGATACTCAAAAAATATAAACATAACCAAAATAAAATTTACAAATAAACTTTAATCCGTTAATTCTTTGCAAATCAAACTATGGTACCAAACCAAATTGTTTTTTTTTTTTTTTTTGTACTTATTATTTATAGTTCATGCGTTTTCTATACTAAACATAATACATTTTTAAACATATTTATATTAAATATTACAACCAAATTTTTGCCATGTTTGATAGTTTGTTGTATATTTAAAATCATATAACTTACTCATATAATATAGATTCATCACATTTTCTGTAAAAAATAGAATCTTGATATTGAAGTGTTATATAATAAAATAGTAAAATATAACTTGAAACATAACAATAGTTTTTCATTGCCGAAGCAATCGCTATCCTAAAAGCCATGAAATATTCACTAGAAAACCAAAATAATAACTTCGTCATCCTTAGTAATTCTCTAAGCTCTATAACAAACATCCCCAATACTTAAAACCCAATGACATATCAAAAAAAATCATCTCACCATCTCTGCACACCTCACCAAAGGAAATATTATTAAATTAATGTGGATTCCACTGATTCTATGCCACTCATCAATAAACGGCAATGAAAAATCTGATACGCTCGCTAAAAAAACAGGATCAAATGCCCTCAAAAGCAATATAACAAACATCTCTGCTCAAGACGCTAAATGAATAATTAAACTTAGTATATCAGCACAATCCTGAAAAAACCTCTGGTCAAAATACTTAACTTAATGAAATAAAGCAATCAACCCAACATTGGCCGAATAATCACAAAAACCGGAAAATAGAAACTAACATCAATAGACTCAAAAATGACACACCAGACTTACCCATGGATTCCTGATGACACGAAAAGAACCCCCATATGCCCTTCCTGTGGTGTCAACCTAACAATAAACACATCATGACCGAGTGTAACACATATCGCGACGCAAGGGATCACAACCAGCTATCGGAAGACCTATTTGAATGCCTTGGACCCAATCTGCCAGTCTCCAACATAATCGCCTTCCTTCAATAAACTGTACTGTTCAAATTAATTTAAGCTTTCTCTTTCATTGTATAATATACTAAATTTATAACCCCCTTTTTTTGTCTTCTTTTATAATCCATCTTCCAAAACATAACATTCTGTAATTTATATATATCGCCCAATGGCCTTGATGCCGAGAGTTTATCTTAATAATAAAAAAAAATTGTTTTTCATTTATAAAGCTTTGTTTTTTAAATTTTTTTTAATATTATTTCATCTTTAAACAAAAACCCGCTAGGAAAAATCGTTGCATTTCGAATTTTTCGAAAAAAATTTAAAAAAAAGGGTAAAATTCATTAGACGTTTATTTATTTATTAAAAATACGGGCTGAGCCTAATGGTTACATTACAAAAATATTTAAGTACATAGTTGAATTTTTTTCATGTCTTCAATGGTTTTATTAGTTTGCAGCAGGTCTCCGTGCGTTCCCATCGTTACCTTGTTTATTTAATTCATTGTAGTTTTTTCTCTATGTTTATCATGATTTGCTTCATGTACTCCATTCTTGGTCTATCCTCTTTCGATATGACATTTAATGTTGCCTTCTACAACGTTTTTCGGTAGGCTTTCTTGGCACAATAGATTTTCTATAATTTTGTCTCTTTTAATTTTTTTGGTATACTGAAATTTTCATTTTTCCATTATTTTAGCTAATACTGCTTCATTCGTTGTTCTTTAAAATAATTTAATCTTTAGAATTTTACGATAACACCATATTTCAAAGACTTCATGTTTCTCTTTCTCTACTATATCTCTGTACCTACTTACTGATTGTCAAAGTTTCACAACCACATAAACATGCTCCACACTTATGTTTTTAAAAACTTTTTTGAAAAGCCCTCCTTGTTCATGCTATTCTATTTATAATGTCATATTTTCATTGGTTACCTTTCGTTATATTATTTCCCAAATAATATAAGTGATTCATTTGTCCTACGTAAGTGCGTTATCTAATATTTTATTTAGCTAAATTGGATTTGTCTTGTTGCAAACCTTAATTTTTGTCTTTTTTGATTTGACCCAAAATATTTTATTTACTACGAATAAGATTTGTCATGTCATCATCCGTTTCTGAATTAAAATCAATATCATCAACAAAACTAATTGCTTTAATTATTTCTCTACCTATTTTAAGTCCACGCTTAAATTATATTTATTCATCGCATTTTTTATGTATAAATTAAACAATTGGCAATAGGTTACAGCCCTGTCGTACATCTTTTTTAATTTTTGCTTCTTCTTCTTTTTCATCACGATGTATTAATTAAATTTGGTATACATAAATTACAGATATATCTTCTGTTATAATACTTGATTATAAATGTTCGTAAGGTATCGAATAATTTTTTTCACTTTGAATTATTGAAAGTCTTCTCTTAATCGACGAAAACCATAAATGTATCTTTATGCTTTCCTTTTTGTTTTTTATGAGTACTCTTTGTGTTATGATTACCTCCCTAAATTCAAATGTCTTCTATTGTTTTATTTATCCAACTTATAATTCATTTTGTGATGATTTTAAATTTTGTGGTGAGGGTTATTATTCTGTACTTTTAATATTTTCATGTTTTTTTCTCTTTTAGAATCAGTATTAAAATCACTAATAGTTTTTCAATTTAAATATATTTCATCACATATATACCATACGCTTTGTTATTCATAAGGAGGTAAACCGTATGATTAAATTCTGCACATAAGAAATAATGTACTTTATTCTCTTTATATAATACGTTACGGTTAAAGTACGAATATCGGTAAATGTCCGAAATTTATACATTATATATGGTATAAACTACCATAAAGCAAAGGTAAAGAATATCACATAATTGTTAAAAAAAATCGGGCTTTTACTAACGCTGATTGTTTATTCTAGGATTTACCAAATCTCGTTTGTAAAAGTCCAAACTACAAAAACCATTCGGAGTTTGATTAAACTAATTTATGTATCCTAGGTGTTACGGAAATCATTCATTTTTTGTCGAAATTCGGACATTTACCGTAACATATATTATTCTCCTCCTCAAGTACCATATTTAAGTTATTCTCATAAAATTATTCTTTTCATATTCTTTCTATCTTCAACTTTCTGATCAGTTTCTACTGTTTCTAGTAGTACATTTCAGTTTTTGCTTATTATAGATCTAGCATTATATTTTCTTTTATGTAAAACCTTTTTAATTTTTGATTGTGCAGGTTTACTTCATCCTCTTTTCAAACATTTTTCTGCTTTCTTTAATTGTTTTTTCTAACAATTCTTCCTTAGATATTATTATCATTATTTATAAGTCATTTCACACGAGTTTGTATTTTTATTGTTTATGAGTGTTATATTAATTTTATAACTTTGTTCTTTAATTTATTTGTTCAACTACTTCACCTGTTATCCAAGGTTTTCTAGTCACTTTCTTCTGAGTTTCTATTATTTCCTCTGCCTGGTTCTTTAAAATTGTCTTATTATTATCGTATTTATTTTTCAATATACTGTATCATTGTGCAAAAATTTTCGTCATACATTTTCAGCGGTGACTGGCGTTTTTTTACGACATTACGACTTTTATATTTTACGTCTAATAAAAGGTAAAAAAATTCCGACCGACAACAATAACTTAAAAGTACTTGTTATCCATATCAGTGATATAAGTGATATTATGCATATCATATTGTATTTATTATTCGTATTTAAGATCTGTATTTTATTTATGATTTAGCCTTCAAAGTGAATTGTAGTTTTTACGGGGCGTGTCAATAAAGCTACTATAGATCAAATATAATTTCATTACATTTTCAATTTTTTAACATAAAATAATGAATTTCATTAAATAATTGATTAAACTCAAATTTTATACCCTGGTCGTTTAAAAAATAAATAAAAACAAAAAGCCAGCCCCTACTTTATTCAATTTAACCCAACAATGAAAAAAAAAAAAAAAAAAATGGAATAAAAAATTATCAACGTCATTTTAATACGGAGCTATTTCAAAAATTTAAATGGCTATGCGTGTGTGATTTACCGTAAAATTATTTTATTTTTTGTGTTTGTTTTAATGGTGATTTATCATAGAGCAAGACTGGTGTAATAGATTTGATACCTTTTGTCCAAAAAAGTAAAAACGAAAATTCATTTAAATATCAACAAAATGAAGCGAATTAAAAAAAATTTGGGTACGGTTAACATTTGAAGCCAAATCAATACCGGTTATAAATAACATAATGAAAAGATTTTTAAAAATCGCGATACTTAAAATTTTTTGTTAAATTTTGTGGTAATTATGAATTGTTTTTGCGTAGTCATTATGAAAAATTTTCATCAAAATATCAAGAGTTATTCGTGGTTCAATTGGCTTTGCTCAATCTTGGCTCCAAATTTAAGAGATTATTTTCAAAATACTGTGGTTTTTAATGGAAAATCTAAAATAATTCAAAATTAGTTATTAATCATACGATCATAAGATGATGATGAAATAATAAGTGTTCAGAATATGCCAGTATATCTCTGTTTGAATTTTTTTTATCAAAAAGGTATATTAGCCTTGGGAATCGTACGGTATAAAATAATTTTTAATTGTGAACTTCCAGATAAACAAATTTACAAATATATAATCAACCAAAAAGAAGAAAATAAATTGATAAAGTATCATCTTATGGACTACCGCCATTGTCTTTAGTTTTGTGGAAGGATTATAAAGTAGTCACACTTTTATCCACGTATTGTGGAAATAATTAAATTTCCTTTGTAAAACATTACGATGAAAATGAAAAATAAAATAAGTTAAAATTGCCCATTTTTGATTAAAGAGTATAATTGGCCTATGGATGGTGTAGGTTTACTTGATAGTTGTACAAGCAGGTACAATATTAAAATTAAGTCTCGCAAATGGTACAGGAGAATATTTTACCATTTATTAAATATTAAAGTAGTGGATTTATGAATACTCTATAAATAAATTTTTAAATATCCCAAGTTCACTTTGGCTGGTTGAGAAAATATCTATCCTAAACATTGTGTAAAATTGGTGAAGTAAGACCAAAAAAAAAAAAAAAAAGGAAAACCCTCTACATTACTGCAGAATAAAATAAGTATCATTATACCTCGATCATTTAGAATCTTAACTTTAGATCAATAAAAGGCGTGATAATAGATCAAACAAGTTTTTGTCCAATTCGAATCGATAAAAAGAGTGATATAAATATCCAAATCGCAAAGGTTGAACAAACAACTAGTGCTCAAAATGTAAAATTTATTTGTGCAACAATAAATCACATACATGTTTCCAGTTATATCACTACAAATAAATTTTAAAAATAAATTCCTTTTTTTTAAACCTTTTATAACAATTATAAGTTAAAGTTATGTTTAAATATTTAAAAAATTAATTTTGAGTTTTTTTTTTCATAATAATTAAAGTCCTGGTAAAATTTTGTATTATGAAGTCTTTTGTACACTGCAGCAAT
The DNA here is from genome assembly GCF_002803265.2 of Melanaphis sacchari. Classification (NCBI taxonomy): domain Eukaryota; kingdom Metazoa; phylum Arthropoda; class Insecta; order Hemiptera; family Aphididae; genus Melanaphis; species Melanaphis sacchari. The sequence continues at coordinate 15,852 of NW_020270775.1, forward strand.
TATGCGACATATTAAAAATTTATATTTTTCATAGTTAGTAAATATGCTTGTATAAAGTTTAATATTTTTTTCAGATCTACGCCTTGAAAATAAGTTTAAAAAATTTAATCAAAAAAAAAAAAAGTTGTATATTTAAAGGTTAATTGAATTAATGGTAAGTATTTTTTTACAGAATAGCAGAATTAATCAAACAACAGATCTAAAGAAGTTTTTAACAAATGTATTAATTTTTGGCTAATCATATTTTTAAAAATATTCATCATGTTAACTGCCTTTGATCAAGCAAAAAATACAGATGTAATACAAATATAAAAATCAATTAACTATTTTCATAAAATAAATTTTAAAATACGCGATGATATTACAGGTATTAGTGAGTACATTTCAAAACATCCAGACATTGAGAGTATTTCGTAAATAAGAAGGGTTAATGATAATATTAATTCTAGAAAATTCATTGCATTGAAAGTATGTAACGTAATATGTATTCTAGCTTAAAGTCGTTTTTCTTTTACCAAATATCTAACAGCACATTATATTCTTCAAAATGATAAAGAGAAAATTTATAAAAAAAAAATTTCACTAAATTTTCATATTAATTTAAAACTCAAATATTCGTTAATTATTTTTATTTTATTTTATGTGCATACGTATTCATAAACTGTAAATGAACTATACGATACATGATATTAAATCTAATTAGATGAGTATCGTATACGCAGATAAAAATATATTTTGATATTCGTTGGATATTATTAATCGTTTCTTGGTCAAGGCACATTTTAATTTGTTTATAAAACTTTAACAAATTAAATTAAATACATTAAATGAGAATAATACCTTTAATTAATTTTTCGCATTGTTCGTCATCATCTAATCCACCTAAACAGGTTATTATTTATTGTTTTATAATATGTCATATGTTTCGATAAAAATAAAAATATAATGAATCCATGTCAAACACGAAAAATTACTAAAAATAATTTTACCATGTTTGATTTTTAAAAACTAATTTTCATTGTAATGTAAATCTATTATTTTATACAATTTATTTATCCACCTATTTATACGAGTTTCAAAATTTTTAAATTTACAATTGAATAATGTAGTTAATTACCAATAGGACATTGAATTATTTCTCCATGAATAATTCTGAAACATAACCATAAAAGTGCCAATGTGAAGTACATAGTGTCTATAAAATTACAACTTGTTTTATTCACACATTTAATAAAATATTAGAAAAGTATCATTAATTGAATTTGAATATTATTTTATAGAATGTCATCAATCGAAGCGAATAGCTGAAACACAAATGTAACGATAATTTAAGTTTTAATGTGAAATAAATACTTTTGTTTCTGTATGATCACACTTGTATTATACCTCAGATGTTATATATTTGCTTTAAGTTGTAGCGTACATAATTATTTAACATGTGTAATTTTTACACTTTATAATAATGTGTATAGATCACAAATGTTCAATTAAAAACATTTTAGATTGAAAAATAAAATTCAAATACCTATCTAATTTTCTATTTTATAAAATGGGTTTCTTTTTAATATTACATGCTAATAAAATTTCCATTTCTGAATGTGAATAGAGTGATAAATGTGATAATATACAAACTATTTTAAATTTTAATAGATTTTTTTTTAATTTAAGTAATTTAAATTAAAATTAGGCATCCCAAAAATGTTAATTGTAAAATAAAAATTTAAAGATACATTGGTCCGGGTATAAATCAATTGCGCCGAAAATCACAGGTAAAAAAAAAAAAATTATTGAATGGGAAAAAGCTATATATCAATTGCGCTGATCGATTCTTAAATATATTATTATATATACTTGTATAATACAATTAACCGACATGACAAATTATTAGACATGGCAAAATGAAGTATGATATTTGACCATTTGTTCGACATATTTTTAATTGCCTTACAATCTGATAAAGCTGATGTTGCCAGATAAGTCACTTTTGTATTAAATATTTTAAAACTTTTACAGTCATAGATAATTAATATAATAATAATAATATAAATTAATATTTAATTAATATAATATAATATAATTATTATAAAAATTAAAACCAATTAAGACAGTTTGTGTCATTGTCAAATTCTCTGGAGCAATTAATGTATACCTTTTTAATACACCTTTTTTATACCGGCGCACTAGATGTATACTATACAGGTAGTGTCCCAAATTCGGCGCAATTGATGGGGCGTAGGACGTTTGCGCATCGCTATTGTTACCAATTACCTTTTTTGTAGGCTGTTTGCACATCGCTATTGTTAAAAAAGGCTTAGATTGTTTTCCTATATAACATAACAATTTTTATTAATTATTATTACGTAAATTATGATTTCAATAATTATAAAACTATAAATGTATACAAAAATAATCGTCAATATTCAAAGAAAAAAAAAATTAATACTTTTGAACGTATACTACCATATTATTTAATCATCTTATGAGATTAGATTCGTTATAAATTGCTAATAAATTACTCATTATTTACATTTATAAAAAAAAATACAAAATTATTAAAATATAAATATAATCTAAATATATTTAAACCCGTGTCCCATTATACTTAAAAACTGTTGTCGATTTATTTACCCACTCGTATACTTAAAATAATGTTCGTTTACGAATTGTATATTTTTTATTTCTTTGTTTCTTAAACGGGTTGACCCTTCATTCATTTTAATATTTGTTTCCACTTGAATCTATAACTGTGGTTCCTAAACTTATAAGTTATAACTCATGAGTCATCAGTTATTAATATTATCGTAACCTATATATTATCGGTGTATCATCTGGTCATGCCATGTCACTATAGTAGGTAGGTAAATACCTTTTTATTTTTAATTTTCGTGATGCGCAAACGACCAATCAAATTTCTTACCTGAAGTACTAATGATACGCAAACGACAAACACCGAATTGATGAACACCGATTGGTCCAATTTTTTTTTTTTTTTTATTTATCAAGATATTAAATAAGTAAGGATTTTGTTGAAACTGTTACGTCCCGTTGAACAACGCAGATTCATATACCCACGCAGAAATGAGAATACTGATTTATTAAATATATAGTTAATCTTTATTTAATTTAAACTTAGTTATTAAAATACACTTTTGTAAGAACAAGATGTTGGTGGGCGATGTTACAACCTGACTCTAAATTTTTGATAAAACAAGAGTGTGAGTGGTGTTACGACCTGCCTCTAAGCGTCTTAAATATTCCTAACTATATGGTGAGCTCTGGCTCAGGTTTTCCTTATAAATGGTCCACACACAATGAGAGTCTGCGCGAAGGTGGTGACTTACATACCCCTCGCTCCGTGATTTGTATTTTAATAAGTTCGCGTCGTGTAGTTGTATCTAAATTGCTTAATTAAATACTTATTACAATGCACAAAATATCTGTCTAGGCCTCTCATTGTCAGTGCCATTCTTTTCACGAATTATGCGTTACATCGTCGCATGAATAGATGTATTATAAATTATCAATATTATTACAGGTCTGTGAATATAAGTATTACAATAAAATATTCAATATTATCACGGGGCCTGTAATATAACTTATAAACATTGTTACGTGGTTCTGGGAGATAAATTATAAATATTATTATAGGGTCCGTAACAAAACTATGAAAATATATGTACTGTTTTCTTTTAAAAAACTTATGAAACGCCAAATTTATACAGCTAAAGCTAGAATATGTTTAAAAACATTTGTTGAAAATTACATGTATTGACAGTTATTCATTTTTGAATCATATGAAAAAAAAAATATATTAAAACTGTGGCACGAGCCCTTACTGTCGACCCAGAGGACGTCGACCAGCTCGGTTACATTCAATAATAAAATTCACCGGGCGCGATATGATTGCGCGCGGTCCTTATCAGCGGTATCTTTTTAACAGGTTGACTGCCACGACTATTTTTACATACTTGATAAAATGTGTTCATGTGACACCACATATGGGTCAGCATTGATTTAATGTTTTTCCAGACCCTTATGTGTGTCAGCATTAACATTTCATATTTTTACCGTTCACCGTGTCACGTTTTCGTATTTTCATTCTTTTAATACAAAATTTATAAATATTTCATCTGATAGCGCATGGAGATTATAATTTTTCGACATCACAAAATTAATTTTATGTTGCTCACTTATAATCTCCTTGTAAATAATGTATTCATCACTGTCAAAATATGTCATATGATTATTTAACACTAAGATATATAGATAAGAATGTGTTGTTAAGCGACCGTATTAGTGTCTCACCATTCATATTGATAAAAAGTAAGTCAAAATGTAAAATAATAACGGCATATACATATTAATTATTTTTATTCTGTGATTTTATATTTTATTTTGGTATTTTAGTATACCATATTCATAAATATGAATTTAATGATATTTTTGATGCCTCAATGAGTTATATCATTATTTCAATGGATGATACTGACTCTGATCCAAATTTTAACTTGCTGGAATCAGTGATTCAGGAAAGTGATTTAGATATAGATCTGGTATTATCAGAGGTATAATTTATTTTTATTTGTTATTTATTATACTAAATTTATATTTAGGGTGATCAAATGTTGACATCAACCCAAACATCGTTCATTCTACCAGATTTAAAATTTGACATGGGGCCCAGCAGATAATGATTTACATGATTTTACATATTTAATCCTGATGGACTAGATATTGGAAATTAATGATGATATTTATGTACACTTAACAATGGAACACCTATTGATTTTTATTATTTATTGATGATGAAGTCATATCATTAATTGTCACTGAAACAAACAGGTATGCAAATAAAAAGTTAGCTTCACCAAATATAAAAAGACACTCTAGATTACAAAATGGATTGACACCAACGAATCAGAAATAAAAATTTCTTGAATCATAATGTAGGGTACAGTAAACATACAACTATTGCTAGTTATTGACATCGTCTCATTTACAATCTCTCACTTTGAAGCACATGTAACTGAACGAAGTACACCAGA
>NW_020270776.1:0-23899 GCF_002803265.2 Melanaphis sacchari
GTGCCGCACATGATTCAATATTTCATGTAGTTATTTTTATGTATGTACACCGTTTGTGTGAGATGAATATTTTAATTTTTCATCTATAGTGAAAGACCACCCTAGGAACATTCACCAATAACAAACGTAAATAGAAGCACCTGTACGTTGCTTTGATGTACCGTGTAAGTCTCCACGTCTTAGCTTGAATATGCCTGTAATGGAAGGATGTGGTTTTCCTTGTTTCCGTGGTTCTATTTTTACTGGATTTGTTCCTGTGAAATAACGTGGAACATCACATAGCCACCAATGTTGAATTCGGTCAAAACATCAGGTTTTGATTCAATAAAATTCAGAGAAGTCGTTTTCGGAGCTCGAACGCCTCTTGGAGAGCATTTTCAGTGAAGTAGGCACCCGCTTGACCGTTTTCAAGATGCTGCCAGATGTTGACAGCAGGATCTCTTCGTGGATGGGAAACGGAGAATATGCCAAACAGCTTCAGTTGCTAATGTATCTGCCCATTTGGTATCGTGCTATTTCGTCATCATTATTTATGTTTGTACTTCAAATATGGCCAAATCAATGCCTTTGTTTACATATTTACAAATATACTTAATTGATTTATAGAACTTGCAAAGCTCAACATTGATACGAGTTTGTAAATTTTGTGGTAGTGGTGGTAGTACAAATACCCACGATTATCAAACTCAACTTGTTTTGAAAGTTCGGCAGTCGCATTGTAAATGTCGTGTGGCCACCATTCTCAGGTACTTGCGGCGATCATTGATAACCACCAATATCCGTGATCGTGTTAGGCTATGCGGTTTGGGAAGTTTTACATTTTCCATTTTCAATGCACGGTGACGCATGTTGAAAGCACGATTGGCTCTGGATCAGGTTTGGTGACAATATCAAAATTCTTGATCATACATCGGGTCTGAATTTCCGTCTTGAAATCATTTGATCGATTTCTTCAGGATGGATTCTATCTTTAAGCCAAATCACAAATGTGGGCATGAGGCTAAATCTGCTTTGCCACTCCATCGTATACACCAAGAACGTGATACCAAAATTTCATATTTAACAATGAAATCAATTAGATTCTATTTTGTGATTAATCAACGGCAGTTAAATCTCGGACGATGAATGGCTTGTTGTCCGGCTAAAGTAAAGTTTATATCTTCCCAATTCGATTCATGTGAATGTAATAAATAAATCCGGTCGGCCGTATGTACGTAAGTCATCGCATCTTGTATGTATTCCTGCATGTTTGCGGATGCCGATGTAGTTGAAGGTAATATGAAAGCATTACGATGTTATTGGGATATAAAGTTCCATCGATGTTTCCAGCACACAGCATCTCGTAAGGAATTCTTGATCGTAGTGCCTGGTTAAATTGAAGGAATGTCAAGCGTTCGTTTCAACCTTAGCATACATACAAGTATTGATGGAACAGCTGACGATAACGAAGGATATGTAATTGTCTTGATGTTACCTAACCATTATTCGGTGTGCGTAGTAGTTCATTGAGTTAACTTTTTATCTGTAATCACCTAAAAATAAAAATAAAATGCAAACGAAATTAAAACACAGTGAGAAAGTAAATAGATATGTCAAATATACCGGTATTTGGATCATACTGTTTGATATTAAGATTATTCATCTTCCTGCCAAAATTTCAATGGATCAGTGCGTCAGGCGAACGGTGTAGATCCGAAATCGTACTGACAGGGTGTTGTCTCGCCGTGTAATTTTTATAGATCTTTTGTCAACTGGATCACCTCAAATTTTTCGGTGGCATGTTATCATAGCACATAAATAAATAAATAAATAAAATAAAATAAAATAAATTGAAATTATTGTGGCCATGGTAACGTAACTTTTATAATATTTATTTTTTTTCGATTTTTATCGATATTAATCGATTTCAAGCCCTGCTATTATCGACTTTTGTATTATTATTTATATTTTATTTTTATCTGCTAGAGGGTGCCACCGGTGTAACTCGGTTTTTGTCTCTAAATCTCTAACTCACAAGAGTTAGGTCCATACCCTATATCCTGTCTTTTAAGTTGGACCAAATTACACGCGGTGTAAAAATTTCATCAGAATCGGTTAAGTGGTCCATTGAGGACAAACATTGTGACATGAGATTTATATATATTAAGATTTATATCTTTCTAATCATAAGTAATAAAAAGATTATAAATAAATAATGTAAATTTTGACGTCTGTCCCCCACGCGCCAATCACATAACAAATGTCGACGCGCCTAACATAGGGTTAAAGATAGAACTATATTCTGAAAATCCAATGGCTATTCATAAGCATAAAGAAACTATTAAATTTGATAAACCGATTTATGTAGGACTCGCAATCTTGGACGTTTCGAAAACATTTAAGTATGATTTTCATTATAATGTAATGAACAAAAGATATGGTAACAAAATTAATTCTTTATAGTCAGATACAGATTCTATGGTATTTGAAATTCAAACACAACTTTTTCAATGACTTAAGATATGATTTATTACCATTTTTCGATACATCAAACTATCCAAAAAATCATTATTGTTTTAGTGAAATCAATAAAAATCAGGCAGGATATTTTAAGGTTGAATTGGAAGGAGTAATTTTAAAAGAATTTGTATCATTAAGACCGAAATTATATGCCTATAAAACTGTAAATGATGACGAGGTAAAAAAAGCGAAAGGAGTTAAAAAATATATAATTGATGAACTCTAATGTTCACATTATATTATAATATTGCTTTCGCGTAATTCCTCTAGAATAGATATGAATTCATTATTAACACCAGTATTATTAACACTTTGAGATGAAGTTATTAGATTCAATCTCTTAACTAACTCATTTGGATCATCATAATATACTAATTGTGTTTGAGGTATTACATCTTTATATAAACCAGAACCTTTTTTACCCATTGGTGATAAATTAAATTTGAACAGCTGGCTAGTTGGAGGTTCTTTAAATTTAGAACTATTCATTGAAGGTGAAAAATCAAACGGGTCATTTTTTATAGTTGTATTATTATCGATTTTCTTCGTTTAGCACTTGAACTAGCCAAAAAGTTGTCAAATTGTTTTAGATTTAATTGAGTAGATTTTTTAACTTTCGCATTATTAATTTTCAATATTTCCTCATTAAATTGTTTCTCCTCAATTTTCATTCGTTCATATAAAGGTTTTACAACATTCATCCATTTAAAATATCCTAAAGTCTTTGGTTTTCCATCTGCTTTTAAAAAAAACTTTACTTATTTTCAAAATATTAAAATATAATTCCATATCCTCCATTGTCATATTTTTTGGTACTTTCTCACATAATAAAGACCAAAGTCCTTTAGTCCAAGGACAGTAGTTATCGAGTAAGTGTAAGTTACCATGTTCAAAAATAACAGGGATATTTGATATTTTAAGTTGATCATTAACTGAGTCATAATGCATACCATAAGATTTATCATAACGTCGTGATTTAGGATTTAAAATAAAAAAATTATTAAACGATGAATTTAATAAGTTTTTGTTATCTTCATCACTAGCATTTAAAACGTCTTCATATTTATTAGAAATAATCGGAATATTTTTTTCTGACAATGTATTCAATGGTTTGAGTAAAGGTTTAAATTTAAATGTATCACGAAAATAGTTATCAGAATCTATAACACCACGTCTCATATCCATTATTTTACGTCTGATTTTTTTTTTCGATGACACTAAATTTTCTAACAAAACTTTTTCTTTATCCATTAGAAATGATAATTTAATATAACTGTTTCCTCCGACTTAAAACAATATTATGTAGATGTTAACTAAATTACAACTATATTTATATAATTATTTTATTTTTTAATGAAAGTATGAAAACCACATCTATATCTACCTTTATTGATTTCACGTGTTTTATCGATAACCATAAATCCGTAATCATTATGTTTCAAGCATAATTCCAGCAAGGTTAAGAAAAATTTTAGTGGTAAAAGACAGATTTTGATACCGGGTCAGCCAGGAGGTGCGATTCCCTTAATACCTACTTTTGCAAGATTATCAGCACTTGGTAGTTTAATGTCTGGAAGTGCTAGTGTGTATAATGCAATACAAAATTCTTAAAGAAAGAAAGGTAGTGGATTATACCTGAAGAATAATAGGTTAAGAAAAAAAAACTGATGAATACGCTGCCTAATAGACCACTTTCATCTCAAGATATTATAAAATATGTTGAAGAGTTTAATATCAATCATTTCCGTAAAGTCTTTTCAAGTAACAACATACCTAAAATATCTCTTAAAGTTGAAAGTGGTATACAGTGAAAACTGTCTATAAAGTGGAATCGCATGGGACCAACAAAAAAATTCCGCTTTAAGCAGTTTTTCGCTTTATTCAATAAAACGGAAAAATTCCGGATTATTCAATTAAAATGAAGAAGAAATATCAAAGAATATTTCTCAATTTATTGTTTTAAATACATAATATAATTCATTAAAATTCATTAAATTTGATCAGTTGATATTTTTCATTTAATGAAACATTTATATTTTGGCATTTTAATATTTAATGCGATGAACGGAAGATAAAATAAAATTAAAAGTGTAAGACCATTTCACTTATTTTTGGTTTAGATTTGATACGCTCGTGTCATTTTTCCGGTTTATGCAAGGTTTTTACTTGCATGGGACTTACAAAATCGTTCCGTTTCCGCGTTATGAAGGTTCCGTTTTATTGAAATTGAGCGTCTATATAAAACTATAGGAACGTGACGGGACCATAGAAAAATTCCGTATTGGATAGTTTTCCGTTTTATTCAGGGTCCGCTTTAGACAGTATTCACTGTAGTATTAAAATTGGATATATCTTCAAGTGATGGAAGTCATTGGGTAGCGTTTTATAAAAATAAGGATAAAGTTACATACTTTGACAGCTTTGATGATTTACCTCCATCAATTGAATTACAAAAATATTTTAAAAGAAACAAAATCATATTCAAATTATCAGGACTATAATTAATTTAACTGTGGACATTTATGTCTTAAATTTTTACAATGTATGAATCAATCACTGTAAGTTTAACTGGGAAAGATACTACATTGACTACAAATTATTTTCCGTCTTTAAACTTTAATGAAGACTCAGAAATAGCTTTATTATGTTTACAAACGTTCAATTCATTTCCAAATATAATTTCAACAAATAATAGGATAGACATAGAGTTTAATGATGATTTATTTTCATTCAATTTTCCTAGAGGATATTATAACATTACAGATATTAACAACAAAATTAAAAAACCGATTTTAGATCGGTTATAAAATGTAACGGAACACTAGACTTTACTGTTCCAAACAGTATAGGTTCTGTACTAGGGTTAGGAAACCGAAAATATTATGGATCTTATTTTGATGTTTATCGATCAGAAAAAGCCTTAAATTTAATTACAGTTAACTGTATAAAAGTGATGTGTAATATTGCTCAAGGATCATTCAGTAATCACGTTCAAAATTATTCAATTTACGAGTTTTTCCCGGTTCCATGTCATATCTTCGAAATAATATCTTTTGTGAAAATATCTTTGATTAATATATCTTTAAACTGATTTTTTTTTTAAATGTTTATTTATATAATTAATTTAATACATTTTTACACACAATATTATAAGTAAAAAAAATAGGTAAAAACTAAAAAGTAATATCTCTTCAAAAGCCAAAAATATAGGTATTGTAGGTTATTATTATTATTATAAATATTAAAAACTTAATTAATTAAATTAAAATTAGTGTTTTATACTGAATATTGTAAGATAAACTCCTTAAATATTGAACTGTTGGTATTTCTGAACAATTTTTCACAATTCTTTTTATTTTTATATTATGATCATTGTAATTTTTACGGCGTAGTGGACTTGATTCTCCCAATAATCGTTTATCCAATCGAACATGATATCACGTAATTATTCTATTTGTATTAATTAAATAAATTAAATTAAGAAGCGTATGAATTTTGATATTGAAACGTGGTTTGCTCCAAGTGCTGCATTAAAAGCATGATGCCATCCTTCTACCGAATTATTCGTACGTGGAAGATTTTGTATAACTAAATCATAGCAATTCCACATATTGATATTAAATATTGGCGGGCGTCAACCATTTCGACGGTAAGGACGTCCGATCCATGTATCCTCAAAATAGTTTATCATCGTGGATAAAATATCTTCGTTTTCAACAAAATATTTTGATTCAATTAATTCATTAAAATATTGTACACTTTTATTTATTGAAACAAAAGCAAGTGCACATAGATGTCGAGTTTGTAATGCAAATTCTGCATCTTCAGCGTACATATTTTGTAGTCCATTTTCTTGTATTTTACGCCATATACATTGTTGGAAATGAAAAAACACCCTTTTATTTCCGATTTTGGAAACACCTATTTAAATGCTAATATGAATGATTGTTCGAAATCAATCATAATATTGTTTGGATTCAAATCTTTTTAAAACATTTAACTATTCTATATAGGATTGTTTCGTACGATCAGTCATTAATACATAAACAACTGGATAAGTTGTTCGATTATAACAGACATGTATAGTATATAATTGAGAAAACAATTTTGGAACTGTCCAAAATGTCCCATCTGCCATCCAAATATTACAATTTTTAAGTATTTTTAAATTATTAATGGTCAAAAAAATTAAAATTCTTTTTTCGTTTTTATTTTCGTAAAGTAAAAATTGTTTATTATTAACTGACTGATATTCAAGAGGTATATTTAAATCGTTAACTGTTAATGGATTTTGAGGACAATCTTGAATTTTGGATCTCACTCTACGGATTGGTTGAGAAATCAATGACTGACTTGGTAATTGAGCAGTAACAACTAATGGAACATTAGTAACAGCTTCACTAATTAAATTCCTCGTTTACACTTGATTACTTTTAGCATCATTTTTGATTTTTTCCAAAATTTCTCTGACTTGAATTTTGACACCGTTTGGCGCATGTGAATGACAGGATTCCTTTAATATTGTGCCTATAATAGATTATGTATATTGTATATAAATAAATATACATATTTTTTAATATAATAATTACCTGTTTCATCTTTAGTACTTGTAAAACATGAACTGCATTTATATTTATTATACTCAATACAGCGCCAAATATACGAGGGACGTCCAGAAAGTAAGGTTACAACCTATGTTAAAAATTGAAAAATGAATATATTTAAATGATATTCACAAAATAAGTGTCAAAACATGTCATTATTTCTCTACATAATCGCTATTAAGATCAATACATTTTTGAAGCCTAGGGACCAGTTTTTGTATACCCTCGTCGTATACCTTCCGCTCCACCTCCCGAAGCCAATTTTCGACAGCATCCTGGACCTCCTCATCATTTGAAAATCGTTGTTCACCTAAAAACTCCTTCAATTTATTGAAAAGATGATAATCAGATGGTGCCAGGTCCGGGGAGTAGGGTGGGTGAGTCACAATATCCCACCCAAATGAAACAAGCAGGTCCTGAGTGTGACGGGCGGTATGCGGTCTCGCGTTGTCATGAAGGAGTGACACACCACGAGTCAGCATTCTTCTCCTTTTGTCCTTGATTTTTTTTTTCAACTTTTTGAGTGTCTCACAGTATGCAGCTGCATTTATGGTGGTTCTTTAGGCATAAAATCGACCAATAATAACCCTTTCCGGTCCCAAAAACAGATGCCATGATCTTTCTCTCTGAAAATTGGACTTTGAATTTTTTGGTTGATGGTGAATGGGTATGGCGCCACTGTAGAGATTGCCTTTTTGACTCGGGAGTATAGTTGTGCGAAAGGCGGCTGCACAATGAAGCCGGGCGGCGCGTATACGTGTGTGTGTGCACCGGCGGCAGCTACTCGTAAAACGACGCGCTTGTTGTCTTCGTATTAAAAAAAGAGAGAGAGTGGACTGTATTGAAATTAGGTATAAGGAATGTTACAAATGTGTTTTGTGGTATAAAAAATGTACAGAACCGTTTATTTTAGTGTTCTGCAATAAATGACTTAACAACTAGAGTTAGTAATAATAATCAAGGGTGTGCGCGATCACAATCCGATCGGCACATAAATCAATCGACAAATAAATAATAATAGTGAAAATAAAATAATACACAGTTCGCGTGATGCGAACAATAAACATTTAACAACAACAACAAAATTGTGTACGACCTGATAGCGTTGATGATAAGGTGGAGATGGTATGATTGTCCCGGAAACGACGATCAGCTGACGGAGGTGGAGCCGGATCGCGACAATACACTACTCGTCGACTAGGGCGACGTCGGCCGGCGGGTCAATGAATCCATGGACTTACCGTGTAATTAAAACGGCATGGTGGATAAAAGGTGTCGCAATCGGAAGACGCGGGTCCGAAAAGGAATTACTACCGCGTAATATTGCTGCACGTCGCGTATGGACGTCGTTGTCGCGGCGTCTGTCACACGGCGTGAAAACACGTGGGGACCACGGCGGATCGCACTGTGTACACGACGGGCGGGCGAAAAACGATTGTTTTGGCGCAGACGGCCTTAAAACACAATTCGTGTGTGTGCAGAGAGACACGATACGAAACGGACTCACGAAACTGTCCGGGCGGTGGTTTCGGCGCAGATGGCCATTGAAACACAAACTTTGTTACGACGAACAAGCCAAGATGGCTGAGTAAAGAACGACGGACGACGGACAACACGCAACAGCGACGATAATTCCGCGCGACAACTGCGGGCTGGAGATGTATAAAGCGCGGGTGATCGTGGTGGGAGGTAACGATAACGGTCTACCGGTGTCCGCGAAACGTGCGACGGTTCCGTATCCAACAATAGTGACACACCCACGTTTCGTCACTAGTCACAATTGAGTCAAGAAAAGTTTCACCCTCGCTTTCATACCGTTCAAGAAATTCGCGTGCAGCCAAAACACGATTTTATAACCTACGGTAGGTGGAGCGATTGGAGGACGAACTGTTTGACGCGTTTGGCTGCTGTGACGACATTTCGTAACGGACTGAGGCGTTTGAATATTTGTTTTGATAGTTAGAAAATTCTCTACATGACAGTGGTGACAACTTTGAAAAACAAAATTTTCTTCGTTCTACACAGCCCTTGTAACCTTACTTTCTGGACGTCCCTCGTATTTGTTTTTACCATTATTATAAAAAATATGGAGATATCCATTGTGTAATTATAGGTTATTACCTTTTTGACTTTTAATAAAAGTAAGAGTCATATTTAAATAAAAATCAGATGACAAGTAAAAACTCTTATGACTAAATGAAATATAAGCCTGCAAAATGTCCAGCTACAGTTAAGTTACAAAAATCACAACTAATAAACAGATAATGCCTCTACCATTTTTATTTTAATGGCATATTATGTACACACAGTGAATACCTAGCAATTAGTAGACTAGCAAAATAGCAATTATTTAAAAATTTTATATAATATTATTATAGAATATAAAATGTCGATCGTAGATATAAAGATATGTGATGGCTAATAACCAGGGCTCGGAAGTTCTAGCAAATGCATATTTTTATTGGTTCGTCCTAGAACATCCAAAGTAAGATACAAATATGTTTCACACTTCTCTGATGTCATACACGAAATTTTATTTTGCTATTTTTTGCTTATTTACGGGTTTTACTGCTATTTGCTAATTTTAGGTTTTTAGTGCTATTTTTGGGTATATTTTCACATAAATACATATTATAGGAGATATTTTGCTAATTAGGAGTTATAAATGCTGTTAATGGGCATATTTAAGGAAATAAACACATATTGTTGAAAAACTAAATTACCTACCAAACAGCCGCCTACGAATATGTGAACGAAAACAAATTGTTTTATTTTAAGATGGTACGCATCCGGAATAAACGGCCTTAGACCGTTGTTATCGTCGATTAAATCGGACAATTCCTTTAATTTCCAATAATTTAGTTATTTTTAAAATTGTATCAAAATATGAACTGCAGTTTTCGAATTCGTCGTATTTACGTAAGACACGGCGTTATCGCCGTACGTAAAGACCTATGATTTTATTTTGGTTTTCTGCGTTCTGCACTTCTGCCGTCATTTGCGTGTTGCGTGTGCGTTTGATCGTGAACTATCGTATTTATCGTGTTTAAAAATGCCCAAAGTTAAACAAAATTTGTCAAATCGGCTCCAAACCTATGTTAATTTATATGGTCCTAATATTTTTTCAATTGATAAAAGTGTATTATTTTGTAAAATTTGTGAAATCAAAGTTAATTCTGACAAAAAGTTTAACGTATCACAACATATAAAAAGTGACAAACATATCAAAGGCCTTGCCCGATATGAATATCAAATAAATCGGAAACAACAACAGTTATTGACAGCGACAAGTAATATAAGTAAAAAATCGTCATTTAACAAAGATTTGTGTGAGGCTTTTATTTCTGCTAACATTCCTTTGAACAAGTTAGAAAACCCAAAATTCAAAACATTTTTGGAAGTATATATAAAAAATGATATTCCGAGTGAATCCACGTTGCGAAAAGGATATGTGGATGATATTTACAATGAGACCATGGATAAAATTAGGAAAATAATTTCTGACAAAAAAATTTGGGTCAGTATCGATGAGACCACTGATGTACAGGGTCGTTACATTGCAAATGTAATAGTAGGCACTCTTGAGGAAAATAATGCAGGCAATATTTTTTTACTTAATTCGGAGGAACTAGAAAAAGCTAACCACTCCACAATCAGCAAACTTTTTGATAGATCAATGAGCATATTATGGCCGACTGGTATCCAACATGACAATGTACTTTTATTTTTATCCGATGCTGCACCTTACATGGTTAAATCAGGAGAAGCACTAAAAAGCCTTTACTCAAAAATGATTCATGTAACATGTGTTGTGCATGGACTGCACAGAGTCGCAGAAGAAGTTAGAAGTCAATTTCACGTAGTAGATAAAGTTATTTCAAGTGTAAAAAAAATCTTTAGAAAAGCCCCAAGTCGTTTACTTGTATTTAAATCGGAAGCGCCAAACTTACCCTTACCTCCGGAGCCAATTATCACACGTTGGGGAAGTTGGATTAACGCAGCAATTTATTATTGCGAGAATTTCGAGATAATCCACCGTGTTATTTTTATGCTAGACAGAAACGATGCAGTTAGTATTAAAGATGCTCAAGATAACATCATAAAACCTGGATTGAAAAACAACTTAACGTATATTAAGTCGAACTTTGCCAAATTAATTTTGGCTATTGAACAATTACAACAGCAACATATACCTTTATCGGATTCACTAAAAATAGTTCAAGATATTCAAAAATCATTTGAAACATTAAGTGGTTCAAGTGGAAAATCTGTTCAAAATAAATTTAATCAGGCACAGGAAAAAAATCGTGGTCTCTCGGCGTTGGTAAAAATATCACAAGTTCTAACGGGTGAAGAGACATTCCGAAATTTAGATGGTCTTCCTGAAGACTTAAATTGTAACGACTTAACATTTTTTAAGTACGCACCCCTGACGTCTGTTGATGTAGAGCGGTCATTCTCGGCATACAAAACTCTACTATCAAATAATCGTAGATCATTCAAATTTGAAAATATAAGAAAACATCTTATTATTCAGTGCAATTTTTAAGGTAAATAAAATTAATACACTATATTATTCATTTATTAATAATATATTATTCATTTATTAATAAATTGTTTTATATGTTTATGTTAACAGAAAATGTTCCAGAGCCGGAAAAGTGCCTACTTCTCAAATATTTACTATATCATATTTTATAAAAAAAACTTGTATAATTTAAAAAAATTTTAAATAAAAAATTTTATTTTGCATATTTTCCAATTTTTAGTGCTATTTATAGCGCTTATATTAATGTTTTTATGTGCATATTTAAGCGCTAAAAATCATTTTTTTTAGTGCTATAACTTCCGAGCCCTGCTAATAACTAATAAGCTAATAAAAATCACTAAAAAAGATATTTTGTTCAAAGATATATTTGTCATAAGATATTTTCACAAAAAATATTTTGACCAAAGATTTAGTAGTCATTTCTTTGAGTTTATTGCATAGGTTACGCAATAAATGGTTTCTGCATTCGACTTTTTCGACAGTTAAGTTTTTATATGGTCTTGTTTCCAATATTTTTTTATAGACATTATTATCTCGCTAGGTTAGGAACCTAACCGTTCGCTATCTCCATCAGCTATTAATTTGTTATACCTTATACATTTTTTTTTACTCTTTGCAAACTCATCAACAATTATTGAAGCTTCCATACATGAAGAACTTCTAGATAAAGGCCAGTTTTTAGCACAATTATGGGGTGTTACTACTGTTTGTTTGGCTTCAGTACGAACACAAGTGGCAGATTATTGGTTATTTTTCACACCAAGAAAAAGTTATTTTTTAGTTTTATACCCAATTATTGCAGCCTAAAAATATCAAATAACATAAATTACTTTTTAAAAATCTCAGTACAAACTATTTTTTTTTTAATCCAAACTTTAGGAAAATTTGAATATTGATAGACAATAATATAAGAAATATTTTGACACAAAAAAATTTTAAAAATTTTTTCTAACACTTTTATCTCAATGATAGTAGTATGTATTTGTATGTTCATAACACTTTTTGCCAGGGAGATTTTAAAAGTTTAAGCGGGAATACCCTCCTTATACCCATTTCTTTTCCATGTAACACAAAAACAGTTTATTTATATTGGTCACACTACAATTTTAAATTTAAAGTTTTTTCAAACTTTAAAATTAATAATCTAATTTAGTTCAGTTTAGTTAGTATTAAACCATCATTCGATCAAGATCTATTATTTTATTAAAATGTTCTTTATTTTACAAAAATTAATTTTCAAAATTTTAGCAACAATTTTTGTTCACTAGTTTCTTTAGTACGAAATAATGCATATCCTAAATACCCAGAATATACAACATTTTCTTCAAGATTGAAAACATTCAACTTATTCCCGTTAACTTCATCTCAAGATAAATATTCATAAGCTGAAAGCGGTTTTAAATATTCAGGGAAAAAGATATTGTTGAAAGTTTTTCCTGTGGACTCATCTTACATAATTGGGAAAAAGATGATATTCCATGGATTGAACACACAAGATGGAATCCAAAGTGTATACAGGGTGATTTTTTTATCGTGAACCAGTTAATATCTCGGAAAGTATTAGGAATTTTAAAATAATTTTTTTTTTTAACTTTCTAGGTTTTACTTTTTTACATTGTGTTACAATTTTGATAATTTTAACTTCCTCCCTTATTTGATAAAACACCATCAACTTTCGATTTTCAAATGGCAATACCTATTTTCGATGACAAAAATCTATAACCATATTGAAAAAAATAATTTTAACGTTTATAGAATTAAATTTGATTAATCCGTTTGCGACTTATTAATGATTCAATATTCGTTCAATTTACTGCTACTGGGCAATCTTACAAACCCAACAATAAAAACCAGAAGTCAAAACGAAATTTTATCTCAATTTAACACTAGCCATAAGGGTCATAATTGATAATAACAAGATAGATAAACAATACTATTAGATAAAAAAAAGTGTTCATAAAATGGTTATCAGTAATATGAAAAGTATAAAAATAACATTTTACAATTTACCATCATGGTTACACAATATAACATTGGTTACTGTTTCCTGGTATACGGTCTTATGACACATTGATTGGTCCATTTTTTTTTCTGAAAATTTAAATGGTGATAAATACTTAGAATTTTTAAAATCTGAACTCCCCATTCTTTTGGAGGACATACCATTATCTAGACGTAAAAATTTAGTTTGGCAGCAGGACGGTGCTCCAGCCCATAATAAAAATTCTGTCATACAGTATTTAAATTGCACTTTTGGTACGAATTGGATGGGAACGTACAGTCCAAAAATATCTTGGCCACCTCGTAGTCCAGATCTAACTTCGCCGGATTATTTTCTTTGGGGTTATCTTCAAAGTATAGTTTACAAGGAAATGCCTGCTAATGTAAATGATCTTAAACAAAAAATTAAAGATGCTTGTTCAAATATCCCAAGTCATGTGTTAGTGAAAACTACTACATAAGAATTGCGTAGACGATTGGCAATTTGTTTGGAAGTAGATGGTCATCAGTTTGAACATTTATTAAAATAAATTATTAATAAACTTTAATTGAGTACTTACAAGTATTGTGTTTGTGTTTGTCTGTTTTAATTACATTTACAATATCATGTTCAATTATACCTTATACCATAGAGTAATATTACTCTATGAATAATAGTAATAATACGTAGAAATAGAACAATTATAGATCATTAGAAATAATAACCTATGAGTTAACAACAAAGGTATACAATATTGTTCCATGGTATCCAAAGTAATTATTTTAATTATATGTATAAATATTGTTAATGGTATAACAGGTATTGGTACTATAGGTACCATGGTACATATGCATTATGACTATAACCTTAAAGATATAATTTAAATTTTTTTATTTTATTAATTAGTAGGTATTTAGTATTTTAGTTTTAGAAGCCACTAGCCTGTAGGATTAATAAGTTCAAGACATTGAAATAAGTTTAGTTATTAATAGGTAGTTTTTATTTCAGTTTATTAAAAATTAAGTTTCGATAACGAATTGCTTAATTTATCCATGTCACTAGGCATAACTGTTGGCCAACAAGATGGCAGAACATATGTTTTTGTTGATGTTTGGCGTTTCCTGTCTAGAGTGCAACATCTAGCCTATTATAGAAAATTATTCATTATTGTCTATTACACATTGAATATTTGAAACATGCTTCATCATAATATTACCTTGTCTCCTTTCGACCAGTATGTAAACCGTGACTTGGCTCTTCTTATTATGGTTTCGTCTTCATATGACATTGGCTTTACAGTTTTAACCAAAACTTCAAAGTCTGAGTGTACCGGACACCACCATTCTGTGCACTAAATAAAATATTATGTAAGTATACAATTTAAATAATAACTTCTGAATTCTACATTTTTGGTTTTTAATTAGAAAATGTGTGATTAATATGTATATTAGAATTAAATAGTATTATGGTAATGTAAATATTATGATGTAAATCATGTACTTGTTTTATCTGCAGGTTTGCAAATTCATCATAAACGGATTGGACTGGTTTAGCCGGTAAAGATGAAACTGGTGAAGAGGAAGGAACCATAGAAGGTAAAATAACTGCCGAAGACGAAGGAATCACCGAAGAAGGAAGAACTGCATCGTGATGTTTTTCAGTCACATTTAGCTTTACTTCCTTGATTATGCCCGAGTTGTCATCAATAGAATTTGTTAAACTATTAACAATTCTATTTTCAAATTTAGCAAATTTAGTTTCAAATAAACTATCAATTTGCTGTAGGGTAATCATTTTTTCACTTAACTTTTCCTGTAGGTATGTAATATAATTTATTATTATTACATTAGGTACTTATAGGTCTCATATTAAATTTGCCTTACCAATGTAGTAATTTTACGCTTTAAGCAATCATTTTCTGCCACAATATCAACAACTTCATTTTTTAGTGTCTCATTTTTTTTTTTTTCATCTCTTTCTAAAGTAAATAAAATTATTTACAAATTATTATATTATACCACCAATTTTAAAAACACTTTCCTATTAAATTCTATAATATTTTAAGTGCATTTTAACGCATATTTATAGTTAATATCAAATATTTAATACTGTAGAGCCCCTAGGTATAATATAATTAAGATAACATATCGTCGATTGTAGCGATTGTAATGATTTATATTTGTATTATTATATAGTTAGTTAATCGTCTGTAACGGTCGAAAGTTGACGCATATCATCCGTTGCTATTAATATACTCAATTTATTTGTTAGAAAAAATCGAAATATACAGTCCACTAAACATTAATAAAATACCTGTTCTTCAAGGCTACATTTGGATTAATGTTTAGTGGACTGTATATTTAGATTTTTGTGAACAAATAAATTGAGTATATTAAGAGCAACGGATATGCGTCAACTTTCGACCGTTGCAGACGATTAACTAACAATATAATAATACAAGTATAAATCATCACAATCGCTACAATCGACGATATATTATCTTAATTATATTATACCTAGGGACGCTACAAATACGTTAACCGCCATATGACCGCAGACAGTTTTATGGTATTTCACGTGTTAAAATTGGCACATGACCCTAATTGAACAACCTAAATATATTAATTAACTTAAAAATAATTTACTAATTGTATTTCAGTATATCCAATATCCTTTATGTGAGTTTCTATTTTTTGCTCCAGCCTTTTATTTTCGTCCATCAAATTTTTGTTTGTGGACTCCAATGTATGTAGCTTCTGATAAAATATTTTCAAAGTTATTTTTAAGAATATTAAATTCTTCTAAAATGTTCTTAATATAAAACCTACTAATTACGTTTCAATTTAAATGGTAAAACTTACTTGCATTGACGACTCTAACAGAACAACAATGAATAAATAGCCCTCTTTATAAAATTCTGATTCGGACACATCAGACACAGTCTTTTTATGAACATTCAAAAATTGTTCATATGAACTTGGAAATTCGTCCATATTAATCATATTTTTAAATTACTAATAAAAAACTAGTATACGTAACAGTAAGTTAAAATGTTTTTTTTTTTTTTTTTTTTTTTTTTTAAACGTAATACACAATCTGTATCGATTGACACAATAAGCATATATGTTGAGAGTTACAAAGTTTGACATGGAAATTTGATGAAAGAAGCCACCCATCGATGGCACTTTCTATGGATTTTATTTTTTTAACTTATCTTAAGAGATCACGACACCACTTACGCTTCAGGCGTCTAGGGGGATTACCAGGTATGGAAGGAGTAGATAAGTTTTTTATGAGTTCGTTAGGGTGGTTAATTAGTTTGGAATAGAATCTTTTATAATATATTTTGGCTTCATCGTTAATTGTTTTGAGTTTGGTGTCAGTATGAAGGGTGTGATTAGACACGTAGGGTGGTACATTCATTATTTTTCGGAGAGCGATATTTTGAAATGTTTGAATTTTTAATATGTTAGACTTTTTAGCGTTTCCCCAGAGTTGGAGTCCGTATGTCCATATGGGTTTGAGAAGTGTTTTGTAAATCAGAATTATGGTTTTAATGGGGCAAGAGTTATTGCTTAATAAGGGTTTGAGGATACGGAGACGATGGTTCAGTGCAAATCTTTTGATTTTAATGTGATGAGCCCAGGTTAACCTTTGGTCGAGAGTGAGCCCGAGATATTTGATTTTTGGAGAGTAAGGGATAGGAATACCGTATAGAAAAACTGTAGGACAGGAAGCATGCTTGAGGGTGAAGGTAGTATGAACAGATTTGCTTTGGTTTACTTTGAATCGCCAGTTAGTAAACCATTTTTCCATGTAGTTAAGGTGAGTTTGGAGATTATATGACACGCTATGAGTGGATCATTGCTCATAGATATTATTGCTTTATCGTCAGCGTAGTCTGCTACGGATGTATAAGGGGTAGTTGGTTGGTCAGAAGCAAAGATATTGTACAGAATAGGAGATAAAATGCCCCCTTGGGGAACACCAGCATTGATAACTGCTACGTCAGATAACGCAGAACCGTAGCGTATTTGAAAATGCCGATCTGTTAGATAGGATTTAATAAGTAAATAGTAGGTGGGAGGCATGAATTTCTTAATTTTATACAAAAGCCCGTCATGCCATACGCGGTCGAATGCTTGTGAGATGTCTAGAAACACGCAATTGCAGAACTGTTTTTTTTCCAAGGAATACGAGATGGAGTCTACGACTCTGTGTGCTTGATGGATAGTCGAGTGGGAAGCGCGAAACCCAAATTGGGTGTTTGGAAGAATATTATTTTCAGTTATTATCGGGAGAATTCGTTTCAGCATTAACCGTTCCAGTATTTTGGCAAAAAATGGGAGAAGGCTGATTGGACGGTGAGATGATGGTAGGTCAGGTGGTTTGTTTGGTTTTGGAAATAAGACTATAGTAGCGAATTTCCATAGTAGGGGAAAGTAGGAAAGTCTGAGTGAAGCATTAAATATATGAGTGACGTGAACTATGGCTCTAGTTGGAAGGGATCTGGCTACTTCCGCAGTAATGCAATCGTAGCCTGGTGATTTTTTTAGAGTATATTTTTGTATAGCATGTTTTACATCATTAGGTGTAAATGACTTGACAGGGAGAGACACTGGGAGGGAGGTATTTAAGAACGTTTCGACTTGTTTCATGTTATCAGCGTCTATGATGTCAGCATGCGGTTGAAAGGTGTTAGCAAGATGATCCTTAAAAAGTTCAGCTTTTTCTATATCCGAAGTAGCTAAGCTACCATCTGATTTTTTAATAGGGAGATTAGGAGATTTATAGCGAAGTAATTGTTTTGTTTCTCTCCATAGGCTACCGTCTGAGGGAGTGAGTTTCATTAAGTGATTTTGCCATATGTTTGACTTAAATTCTGTGAGTAATTTTTTTTAGTGAATTAGCTAATTGGTTGTAATTATGTTTAAGGGAAGGTAAACGCGTGCGCTGGTATAGAGCTCTTGCTCTTCTTTTTTCTACAATTTTGTTACGTATATATTCAGGAAGTGAGCTTGCAGGAGGAGGTGCTGGAATTTTATTTGAAGCCGACCATGCTGCAGTTTGTATTATGTTGGTAAGATTGAGGACCGCTAGGTCTATGTCATTGGGTGATTTTAATTTTGTGTTTAGCTTAATTTTTGTGTTGACTAGTTCGTGAAATTTAACATGATCTGTGAATTTGTTAAATAATTTGTTGGATTCTTTGAGAGAAGGGGAAGTATTGAGAGTTAGGAGTATTGATGAATGGTCTGAATTTAAATCGAGTAAGTTTTTAGTGGAGTGGAACAAGGTGTTCGGTAAATTGGAGACAAAGATATCAAGAATATCAGGATTTTTACGGGCCGAAGAGGGCCAATAGGTTGGATCAGGAGGGGCTAGAACTTTAAATCTCTTAGTGTTTATATAGTTATATAAGGTGACTCCTCGTGGGTTATTCACGCGGCATCCCCATGACTGATGTTTGGCGTTAAAATCGCCACCTATGATAAAGTTATTATTAAATGAGTTGAAGAAGTCAGCGAATTGAGTGTTTTTTATGTTATGTTTTGGGGGTAAATAGACAGCAGCAATGGTGAGTGAAGTATTGTTTAATTTTAGGTTAATAGCACAAGATTGGAGAAAAGATTGAGAAAACCTAGGTAAGGGATAAAATTCAATATTAGATTTAATAAAAATAGCAGCGCCTCCATGCGCGGTATTGTCGGGGTGATTTGATTTAATTAGAGTATAACCGGGGATATGTATATGGGAGAATTTAGTGAAGTGGGTTTCAGAAATGAGGGCAACATCAATGCGTTTGTGGTTTAATACGGTTTCGAGGTCAAGGGCATGGTTTTTTAGTCCATTGGCGTTAAATTGGAGTATTAAGAGCGAATCGTCGGTGACAGATTTATTGTAGTTGTTATTAGTCATTATTTGTCGAGGAGCTTGGATATAACTTTAGTTAATAGTGAAATTAGTGGATTTATAACATTTTTGAATTCGTCTAAAAAATTAGTTAATAATTTGCTTAAATCAGGCGGCTGAGTATCAGTAGAAGGAGGAGGAGCGGCGAAATCTGGTGTATTGGACGTGGCCTGAGCGTAAGTTTGCGTTTGAGGAGAGGGGTGATTTGGGAAAGTGCGAACAGGTGGATGGCTACTTTGTACATTATTGGTTTGAACATTAAAATTATTTTGTAATCGATTACTTGGTGCACTGGAATTCTTACGACGTTGGAGTTCTTTATAAATTGTGCAGCCCTTGTAGTTGGCTGGGTGATTTTGAGAACAGTGAGCACATTTCGGAGGAGCATCGCGCGAGTTCGGGCAAGCAGTTGACTGATGATCTGCTCCGCAGCGGACGCATCGGGGTTGGTAGCCGCAGTAGGTTCTAGTGTGTCCATATTGTTGACAATTAAAGCATTGGCTGATTGTCTTCGGTTTGTACGGCTCTTCGATTTTTATTTTACAATGAAGTAGTGAAGACATTTTAAAAATTTCATTGGATTTCAGTGTTGGTTCGAGATCAACGAAAAATAAGGGGAGGGGATTTTTGTTGACTTTATGAAGTACATTGGTAACTTGCCTTACCTCGTAAAGACGAACTTCCAACTCTTCATTTATTAGACTTAGAAGCGTGGATGGGTGGAGGTTACGTATAACTATCCGAAGTGGTTTCTCTTCTTTAAGCTGGTATGTGTGATACTCAGCATTTTCAGCTTTAAGGTAACGTACTAATACTCTATAGGAATTAGGGTCCGTAGTTTGAATTTTCAGAGAATTTGTTGAAGATTTACATATAAAATTGTCAACACCTATAAGCTCTATTAATTCTGTACATAGTGCGGGAAAGTCTTCGACACCTTTAACAAAAATAGGCGGAGGAGGTTTAATTGGTGTGTTTTCATTTTCCATTATATCGTTTTCAGCATCATTTTGCTGAGAGTTTGTAGAAATGTTTTCAGTAGTGGGTGGGTCAAATGGATCATCTTGGGCAAGTGGTTCAAACCTATTGCGTGAAGCAAAGACTTTTTTTTATATGTTTTTTGTTTACCATTTATATCCATATTCGCATTCGGAGATGAGGGTTCGGATAGTGAGTTTGAGGAGTTGGAGTGTAGACGTTTATTTGATTGTGTTGACCATCCAGAATCTAAAGTGTTATCTTTTGTATTAGCTTTTGTATTAGCTTTTGAATTCGTTGTTGTAATTGTTTTTGAGATAGTAATCGGCGGAGCGGTTTGGTTCGTTTTGTTTTTAATTATGTTAATAGGTTTGTTTGGTTGATTATTATTCATGATTTCGATAGCGAGTTAGTGATATTATTAAACTTGGGATGTGCGATAAGTTAAACATTACCGTCAGCTTGATATCGTAATGAGCGCCGGGCGCACGGCGAGCACTAACGACTATAATATCGGAACAGATAAGCGGTGTGCGAGGCAATATACGTGCGGACTGAACGGTGTCTGAGCACGGACTGCACGGTGTCTGAGCACGGACTGAAGTTAAAATGTGTATTTAAAAGTAACTCAGTGAGATGTTAACTCAACGGAGAACAGATAAAATGTGAAAAACCAATAATACTGTACATTTAGAAAATAGATACCTTTATCTTTTTTACCTATGTGAAACATGTCATATTCATCATTCAATCAATTATGTTTTACAGTGATAATGTAGGTATGTAATATATGTAGATAATAAAAATTATATAAATTTGGAAAACCCAATGTTTTATGTTTTATAAAGAAGATATTATGTCGTATAATTTGTTATTATATTTAAGTTTATTATTTGTTAATTATACATAATACATGTGTATTTATTTAATATAATTTATATTTCTATATCAGATGGACTGGTAAATTACTAAATAAATATTTTTTTTAAAAACAATATGGTGTATCTTAATTACTATAGTAAATGATTATATTAAACAGAAAACATTTAATCATTTCAAAACAAAGTAAATCAACAATTTCTATGTATTTAGAAAAATAATTCATAAATACAGATACAAATGTATAATTTATGTACTTGGATTCAGGATTTAGAGCAAAAACTAAAGTAGTTAAAGGTCTATTCACACATTTTTTTTTTTTCAGTTATACATTTTTACAATGCCCCTATCATTTAAGGTTTTCATTTCATTAAAAATATATAATTACAAATCGATCTGTGCATACTAAAAAAAAAAAAAAAAAAAAAAATAGAATAGATAACCCACACAGCAATGATATATTTATACAAAGTTAAATAAATATTTCAAAAAAATATTCAATATTAAATAAATGTAAAATTTTCATAGATAAAAGATTTTTATATATTATATAATTCCTAATAAATATTGGTTGAACCCTTTGTATAATTATTAATCAAAGTAAAAAAAAAATATTTAATAAATATTAAATAATTAATATTTATAAATTTATATTTATTTATGATTTTGTAATGGTTAATAAATGTACCATCAACGTTAACTTAGATTGAATACGAGGAAAACAAAATAAATATAAAATAAACAACTGCAATTAATAGTAATTAAACATTTTATTTTCATTAATTAATATTATATAATCAAAAATTAAGTACAACATAAAATGAAAATTAAATAAGTATTTAATGTCTAGGTATTGTAAATTATAATATATAAATACTTTTTTAAATAAACAATTAAAAATAAAGGAAATTTCAATCTAAAAAAAAAAAAAAAAATTCAATATATCATTGAATAAAATATATTATTTATTTTAAACTTTTAAGTTTTAATATATTTAAATCGCTTAAAAACAAAAAATATTCAAACTTGGATTAAAAAAAAAATTGATGCAACTTTAAATAAAAGAATTAGTATTGAATGATAAAAAATAAAGGTTAGTTTTTTTTTTCAATTTGCCTCTTCAAATTAAATGGAGCTTGAGCAAGTACATACTTAATAATATCTTCCATTTCATTTTGAGTACTATGTTTAAACTTTCCTTGAGTTTTGATGGCATCTAAAAATTAAATAAGAAAGTTTTAATAATAGGTAAATATAGCATATAAGTAGTATTCATTATACATTATAACTAAACAGAAATTACACATTAGTGTGTTTAACTAATTTATGGTTAAGAGCAAAGATTATATTTATGATGAATGAGGATATATAATATATTCTTCCTGATGGATTTATATAACCTGTTAAAACATATGCATATTTTATATGTTTAAAAATCTGCAAATAGTTTTACTAAAATGTATGTGTGTACATTATTATAGTTATTTATTTTATTGCTGGTAAACTATTAGTTAACTTAAATTTTGATTTAATAAGATATATTTTACACATTTTATTTTAGTTATAAAATGAATTATATTTATATAATAAATGAATATTATTATTATATTGTACCTGATAATAATATCATATTAATAAATGATTATAGTAGTTATGTAATCTGAGCATGTGATACGTCTTAATTCATGTTTGATAAATGTCAACATGTGTAAAGTTTCTTTTTGATAATCTGTGCCTGTATGAAATTTGTAAATATAAATATAAAGTATATTTTTAAATCAAACTGAAGAATTACCTAGTGGTGTACTATTTTTAATAGCTTCTGTAGATATGTCTAATAGTTTAGGTGTTCTGAAACATACTTCTGAACTTTTTTCATCTGTTAAAATATAATTGAAATTTAAATAAAAATAATAACTTTATTGTTTAAAAAAAATAATATTCACCAAGATGAACATCAGAAGATTCTAATTGAATTTCAATGATTTCTTCATTACTATCAATTTTATCATAGTTTAAATTAAATGTTGGTACTGTAAAAACAGAACATGATTATAAATAATACATCTACCCTACTGATATAAATCATTTGTAACGATTATTATAATTATTATTATTATTATTATTATTATTATTTTTTTTTATAGTGAATATTGAATAACAAATACATTATGACTTACCATCATTCTTATACTTATCAGTCATATTTGATGGTATATCATAAGACAGCTGTTTAACTATTGATGGTTTTTGTTGATTTTTCAGCACTTTAAAAAAAATATTCATATATATTATAAGTAAAAAATAACATACAATAGATATTTATTTATTTATTATAATACATAACAAGTAAAAACTTACTTTTCAACTTTTTTGGAGAAGGAGACCAACCTGCATATTTTAATGTACGATCAGACTTATTACTTTTCGTTACACTAATGACAATTCCACGTATCTACAATTTGGAAACTTTTCAGGAGAAGCAAAAAACTATTT
>NW_020270776.1:23909-29126 GCF_002803265.2 Melanaphis sacchari
TTTCATCTGTTAAAATATAATTGAAATTTAAATAAAAATAATAACTTTATTGTTTAAAAAAAATAATATTCACCAAGATGAACATCAGAAGATTCTAATTGAATTTCAATGATTTCTTCATTACTATCAATTTTATCATAGTTTAAATTAAATGTTGGTACTGTAAAAACAGAACATGATTATAAATAATACATCTACCCTACTGATATAAATCATTTGTAACGATTATTATAATTATTATTATTATTATTATTATTATTATTTTTTTTTATAGTGAATATTGAATAACAAATACATTATGACTTACCATCATTCTTATACTTATCAGTCATATTTGATGGTATATCATAAGACAGCTGTTTAACTATTGATGGTTTTTGTTGATTTTTCAGCACTTTAAAAAAAATATTCATATATATTATAAGTAAAAAATAACATACAATAGATATTTATTTATTTATTATAATACATAACAAGTAAAAACTTACTTTTCAACTTTTTTGGAGAAGGAGACCAACCTGCATATTTTAATGTACGATCAGACTTATTACTTTTATTGAATTTTTCATCATCAGAATCTAAATAAAATAATAATTGTGATAGGTAAGTTTTATAAATTAAAATATAGATATATTATTATTTAATTAGGAGAACAAATAAAAATAATAACCTGAATACTCGGGACAATCTGAATATGACTGGTTATTGGTTTTTACTTTTAATTTTCTCTTAGACTTATTTAATTCACCAATATCTGACAGGTCACTTTGATTACACCCTTTTTCTGCCAAATTATTAGCTTCTCCAAATGATTCTATAGTTTAAAAAGGTATCAAATTTTAAAAGTATTTAATAGTTTGGAAATTTTTTATCAAAAAATATTTTTTACTGATATTTTTTTTAAGAATTCGGCATTCGTGTAGCAGGTGATCTAATGCCTCTTTTTAGGTGTATCAGGTGATCTACCGTAGTATACAAGGTGTAATTGGTGATCTACAATTATTATATTATATTATATTATACTATTATTATATTATATTATATTATACTATTATTATTTGCACATTATCGCAGACCGCAGTGGGACAGTATTGCGATAACGATTAATGACATTTACAATATGACTACGAGTCATTAGCAATGTTGCTGGATAGGTTAGTTTCAAATTGTTCGTTGGTCGGAGATTGTCTATAATGCGTGCGTTTGAATTTTATAAAATAATTGCTGATGAAAAATCAACTGTAAATTTTTTACAACTTCACAATTTACTTCCGAATGACAGTGAAACGCCAAATTGTAAAAAATGTGATTCCGAAACAAAAATTGTGATCAGAAAAAAACGACTGGCTTCTGGTGAACAACGTGAGTACCAAAGTTTAAGATGCGTTAAAAAAGGATGCCAAACATTCCAGTCTCTGCGTCAAGACAATAAATTTTTTACTTATACGGATTTGAATAACAAATGTAATTCTAAATTGTCGCTGGGACAAATTTTAGAGTTAGTTTTTTACTGGTCAGTAGACATGAGTATTGTAAACGTTTGTCGGCTTACAGGACGTTCTAATAAAACAGTGGTAGACTGGTACAATTTATGCCGCGATGTGTGTTGTACTATTTATGAAAATCGGAAACCTATGGGTGGACCTAATGAATGTGTTCAAATTGACGAGTCATTACTACGAGGGAAAAGAAAATATAATAGAGGCAGGATTCTACTGGGTGATCATAGAGGTGCAAATTTGACGGACGACGATAGTTCTGATTCTGATTCTGAAAATATTCCTCCTAATAACAGGAATAGAAATTATGGCAAACGAGTAGAAGGACCTTGGGTTTTTGGAATGTGTTGGCGGCATAATGGTTTTCTTGAAAAACGTTTTTTTGTTGTTGAACGTCGAGATAGAGCTACACTTATTCCAATTATTGAAAAAGAAATACTCCCAGGAACAACAATAATGTCAGACGAATGGAAACCATATACAATTTTACAAAATACAGGTCATAGGCGGCACTTGGGGATGATTCCAGGGGGGGCAAACAATTAATTGACTTTCATAACCCAATTTTTCAAAAAAAAAATTTCAACCTTGATTTAATTTTTTTTTTTTTTATGGTGCATTTTTATCAATTTCTACTTCAGTAAATAAATTTTTTGACTTAATTTTCTAAAATAAAGTGTAATCATTTCAAAATATAACCTAAAATATTAGGAGATATTTCAAACTAATAACTACCTATTGTATTTTGGGGTATGCATAATAAATATAATATTTTGAATAATAATTCACATTTTACATTATAATTATATCCATATATTTTGTAAAGAATAACATAACAGTAAATTACAAAACAATGTTCAAACAAAACTATTTACCTGAGTACTAAACGTCGACCGTTTATTGAAGCTTCTACATCAAACCTATCAATAATTTTTTCAAAGTCAATTTTATATTCATTATGTATGTATAATACTGCCAAATTACTTAAACATTGTTGAGTCATGGTGACTCTTAAATATGTTTTTAGTCGACGTAGAGCAGAGAAACTACGCTCACAAGAAGCAGTATTAGTAGGTATAGTTAAAAAAATTTTTAAAACTTCTGTGTAAATTGGGAATCCCGTCTGTATATCTTTAGATTTTACATAATTTGTTCTTTTTATAATTGAATCACAGCCTTGGTTCATAAATAGCTTATTGAGTATTTTAATCTCACTTGACAATTCTTCAAATTCTAATTTATAAGTCTTACAAACTTCATATATTGATTCAGTTAAGGGGTTTTCATTAAATAATACATCAGACATAGAATTTAAAAGTGATAAATCATTTTCTTTGAACTTGTTGTTCATGCACATTACTATACCATCTAAAATACTGTAATACACATTAATTTTATAATGGTCTTGAGAATTTTGTACAGACTGTTTGGCACCACCACCTAATTTTAATGGTACAGACTTCAATCGAGGTAGCTTAGCTTCACTAAAATTATTATTTTTTGAAATATTTTCAACTCTTTCCCATACTTTTTGAAAATTGTCTTCTGTCCTTAAATCTTTAAAACTGATAATAGTTTCTTTGACCATTTTGATGACCAACCCATAGTTCAAAGATGGAGATTGTAAGTATTTGGACAGAATATTTGTCTTGGTTAATACATCTTCCATTAAAATGAGAGCAAATACAAAGTCAAATGACTGAATACAATTGAGTAAAGCAGCAGCATCAGACCCAGATTCAGCATCATTTTCTGCTATTTCTGCCAAAGTATCAATTGTAGCAGTTAAATTGCATTTTAATGACCTTAGTGCTTCACAACGGCAACTCCAGCGAGTATCACTTAAAGATTTAAGTGTTTTAGGACCATTAACAGAACTTAACATTTGTTCAAATATAGCATATCTCTTAGATGATGCTCCAATAAAACTGTAAAGTTTTTGTAAAGTACCAAACATATTTCTTACACATGGTACTTGTTTTGATAAATCTACCAAACATAAATTTAAAACGTGAGCATAACAGTGTAGGTAAATTGCCAAATTATTTTTTGCCTTTATTCTTGCTTGCACACCCTTGTAGGCACCTCGCATCGATGCTGCACCATCATAACACTGACCCCTGATGTCTTCCATTTTGAGTCCTCTAAACTCCAAATCATCCTTAAGTAACTCAACAAGTGATTCTCCATCAGTTGACTTGGTTCGATGGAAGCCTAAAAATACTTCTCTAGGCTCTAAATTAATTGTATATCTTATAAACACAGAAACTTGTTCGTGTCGACCCAAATCTTGTGTTTCGTCAATTAAAACGCTAAATAGTTTAGCAGATTGAATTTCTGATGTAATAGATTGCAGAACATAATCACTCATATAATTCAAAAACATATTTAAATATGAATGATGCACATAATTAAATGTTTTTTCCTTTTCCATGTAAAAACGTTTAATTATATTGTTGTCTTTGGCTCGCAGAGTTAATAACTCAAGAAAATTGCCTTTATTTAAAGATTCTGATTCCTCGTCATGTCCTCGTATAGCAATTCCTTGTTTAGAACAATAAAGTAGAGTTTCCAGTATACATTTTAAATATTCACGGTTTTCAGTAACAACTGAAGAATGATTTTTATCAATCAACCCAATAATGCTACCAGAATTCGATAAGAGTGATTGCTTATACCCCAAAACTTTAGCTTGAGCTTCCTTATGTGCATTACTTTTTTGGTGAACATTAAATTTTTCAATAGCTTTTCCCCATTTTTTAAATCCACTAGTTGTGAATGTTCCTTCCGCCCCAACTGTAGGGAAAGCTCGACGAAAAAAGCAAAAGGCTGAATCCAATTTGACACTATATTCTAACCATTCAAATATTTTATACCATTCCCGTCTAAAACTTCTACCCAAATTACGAGGAAACGTGATATTTGTTGGCTGACATGGACCCAATTTTATAGATAAACACACATAAGCTTGTTTTTCGCCATTTGCAGGATCATATTCATTAGTGTTTAAATTTGCATTAATGCATGACAATGTGTTAGATGTTTGGGTTGAAGTACTTGATTGATCTATGTTTAGTGTAGTAGTTTCTAAAAAAGATTATAATTTAGGATGAATAAATGGTTAGGTTAGGTTTAAAATACTGCTTACTTGAAATCATTCAAAATAAATTATAATATTAATGACATGATTTCATAAAATAAAAAAGTAACCATAATATGTATATTATGGTCTTTTTTTTATATTTTTCAAATTATAAAATAAATAACAATAACTTATCATTTTATGATATTATTTTATTGATACTGCATAGGTAACAATAAATACAATCTATAATATTGTATTGTTAATAAAGAAATTAGATTTTTTAAATACTTAAAACATATATATTTTAATAAATTAGATTTATTAACAAAAAATTAAAATACTTACATATCACATTGTTAGTAGGTCTATCAGACTTGGATTATTCCAGAAAACAAAAATGTATATTATGTACATAAAAATAACTACTAAGCAAATATAAATAATATTAATAAGATCCACATTTCAATTTTCAATTATTAACATGTAATGTCATAAAATAAAACATAAACATTTTTAAATTACCAATATTTAATACAAAATATTATTACAATAATACCAATGAGTTACAGACATAAATTGATGTACAAAACTACAAATGTTAACACAAATAAATATTATCAACAGTAATAACAT